>NC_052151.1:111738415-112038561 GCF_902713615.1 Scyliorhinus canicula
GCTGCATCAATCTGTGCGTACATCCTCAGAATACAATCACGAAGTGTCACTTCATACTGAGGTTCCCAGTGTTGTGAAGGATGGGACTGGCCATGTTGCCACGGAATGCTCTGAGTAGTTGGATCATGCCGTTATCACCTGTCCCTTGTGGGAAAGTTTGCTCAGAAAAACATCTTTTACCACAAGTCCATCAAGCAATGGTAATATCCTCGAGGCTGAGGGAAAAGGAGATGGTGGATCATGTTGGATGCTTCATGTTGGAGCATCCAGCAGAATTCCTCATTGTTAGAGTTTTCAAACAAGCACCAAGACCTAACTTGGCTCGTGGTGAGGCGATCCTTCATGCATGCCCAAAGTTGCACCACCGCAGGCTTCCCTCAAAGCAGCTGGGGGGGGGGGGGGGGGGGGGGGGGGATTGGGGAGGAGTGATAGCCACACACTTCCTTGTGGAATGTGCCTTTGCAAAGGTCTGAAGAGAGATGCAGTAGTATTTGTCGAGATTCTTATCCCGAGCAGCTCTAATGCATGACTCTGTTCTCTGTGGGCTGTTCCCAGGGATGCACAAGTGTTGCAGACTGGCACATTCCAAGGTCCAGGACTACATGCTGAGGTACGCACTCAAGCTTGGGGCAGTTGCCACCAAGACACAATGGGGAAAGGTCTCTGCTTAATTAAAGCCTTTCAGCCAATGTACATTGAGGGGCTGGTAACTGTAGAACCCCTGTGACATTATGAGAAATGTACAGAACTGTAAAGATTAATGTTATGTCCAAAGCAACCACTGGCGGGAGCTAGATGCAGAACTATATAAAGCATCAATGCTGAGCCTTCTGGAAGACTGTTGAGGAGAAGGATAGAAGAAAGACTGTAGGAAAACTAGTGTGAGTGAGAGCAGATCATAGTTACTGCATTTGTGTAGGGATTGCTGGTAGATGAGTGTAGATTGTATATTTATTGTTAATTATTTATTATAAAGAAGTAAGAGATCAAACTCAATTAAGTAGTTTAAATAAATCTTTAGCTTGGTTTAATACAAAAGCTAGTTGTGGTCTTGTGAACACTACGTCAACCATCCTAGGATCTGAACCACAAAGAACACCACAATCCCCTCGGACTGTGTGCTTAATCTTAACTGCATGTAACTATATTGAAGCACCACAGAGTATAACATGATCTATGTATATAGTTTGAACAGAATTGTACTCTCTATAATGAAAATATTGAAATGTTTGTAATATTCGCTTTACTAAATTGAAGCACCTCAGAATGCATCAGGATCTCGGAGGAAAATATGAATATCATTACACTTTCCTGTTATGACGATTTGAAATGTTTTGTAACATCTCTTTCAGAGATTTTATGAGTAAAGCTATGAGTGCTGACAATATTCCAGCAATTTTACTAAAGACTCGTGCTCCAGAACTTGCTGCACCCCTCGACAAGCTGTTCCAGTACAGCTACAACACTGGCATCTACCGAGTAATGTGGAAAATTGTCCAGGTACATCCTGTCCACAAAAAGCAGGACAAATCCAACCCAGCCGATTCCCAGCCAGTCAGTCTACCCTTGATCATGAGCAAAGTGATGGAAGGTGTCATCGACAGTGCTAACAAGCAGCACCCATTCAGCAAACGTCTGCTTATTGACACTCTTGAGCTTGCCAGGGACATTCAGTATGTGTCCTTAATACAGCCAGAGTCCAAACATGGATAAAAAAGCTGAACTAAAGAGTGAGATTCACTGACCTTGACATCATGGCAAAATTTGGGAGTGACATCAGGGAGCCCCAGAAAAACTGAAGTTGATGGGAAGCGGGGAGAAACTCTTGACTAGTGGCAGCCACACCCGGCACAAAGGAAGATTGTTGGGGTTGTTGGACGTCAATCATCTCAGTCCCGAGATATTGCTGCACGTGTTCCTTAGGATAAGGTCCTAGGTCCAACCATCTCTAACTGCTTTACTGATGATCTTCCCTCTACCTTAATGTCAGAAGTAGGGATGCTCACGACTGATTTCACAACGTTCAGCAACATTCACAACTCAAATACTGAAGCAGTCCATGTCCAAATGCAGCAATTCCAGGACAACATTCAGACCTGCGTTCTTGAGTGGCAAGTAACATTCATGCCACATGTGCCAAGCAATGACCATCTCCAACTAGAGAGAATCTAACCATCACCCCTTGACATGCAATGGCATTACCATCACTGAATCCGCCACTATCAATATCCTGGGGTTAACATCGACCAGAAACTGAATTGGACGAGACAAACAAATACTGTGGCTACCAGAGCAGGTCAGAGGCTAGGAATTCTGTTAGGAATAACTCACCCCTTACCTCCCCAAAGAAGGGGGCACAAGACTCTGATGGAATACCCTTCACTTGCCTGATCGAATGCAGCTCCAATAACACTCAATGAGCTCTTCGCCATCCAGGACAAAGCAGCTGCTGATTGGCATCCCATCCACGACATTTTTTTTTTATAAATAATTTTTATTGAAATTTTTGAAAAATATATAACAAAATAATAATAATAATAACAATAATAAACACCCCCCCGGACCCGTAACAGCGCATATAACGAGCCCCCCCACCCCCCCAGACCCGATGAACAACAAAATAAATTAAAAATAAATTAAATTAACATAAACAATACCCCCCATCCCCCCCCTCCCCCCCTTCCCCCCCTCCCCCCCCCGCCCCGGGATGCCGCTGCTGCTGACCTAGTTCCCTATCGTTGAGCCAGAAAGTCGAGGAAAGGCTGCCACCGCCTAAAGAACCCTTGTACCGATCCGCTCAGGGCGAATTTGACCTTCTCCAGCTTAATGAAACCCGCCATGTCATTGATCCAGGTCTACGCGCTTGGGGGTCTTGCATCTTTCCATTGCAACAAGATCCTCCGCCGGGCTACGAGGAACGCAAAGGCCAAAACACCGGCCTCTTTCGCCTCCTGCACTCCCGGCTCCACCCCAACCCCAAATATCGCGAGTCCCCAGCCTGGCTTGACCCTGGACCCTACCACCCTCGACACTGTCCTCGCCACCCCCTGCCAGAATTCCCCCAGTGCCGGGCATGCCCAAAACATATGGGCATGGTTCTCTGGGCTCCCCGAACACCTAATGCACCTGTCCTCACCCCCAAAAAACCTGCTCATTCTCATCCCGGACATATGAGCCCTGTGCAGTACCTTGAACTGGATGAGGCTAAGCCTCGCACATGAAGATGAGGAGTTCACCCTCTCCAGGGCGTTCGCCCATGTCCCCTCCTCAATCTGCTCCCCCAGCTCCACTTCCCACTTAGCCTTCAGCTCCTCTACCGACGCCTCCTCCACCTCCTGCATCACCTGGTAGATGTCAGACACCTTCCCATCCCCGACCCACACCCCCGAAAGCACCCTATCCCTTACCCCCGCGGGGTCAGCAAAGGAAACCCCTCCACCTGTCGCCTAGCAAACGCCTTGACCTGAAGGTACCTGAACATATTCCCCGGGGGACCTCAAACTTCTCCTCCAGCTCACCCAGGCTCGCAAACCTCCCGTCAATGAACAGGTCTCCCAATTTCCTTATGCCCGCCCTGTGCCACCCCAGGAACCCGCCATCAATGTTCCCTGGGACAAACCGGTGATTCCCGGCAGCGGGGCCTGCACCGAGCCCCCACTTCCCCCCTGTGTTGCCTCCACTGCCCCCAAATCTTGAGGGTAGCCGCCACCACCGGGCTCGTGGTGTACCTCGTTGGAGAGAGTGGCAACGGCGCCGTTACCAGTGCCTTCAGGCTCGTGCCTCCGCAGGATTCCATCTCCATCCTTTTCCATGCTGCCCCCTCCCCATCCATTACCCACTTGCGTACCATCAAGACATTAGCCGCCCAATAGTACCCAGAGAGGTTGGGCAGCGCCAGCCCCCCTCCATCACTGCCCCGCTTCAAAAAGACCCTCCTCACCCTCGGAGTCCCATGCGCCCAAACAAATCCCGTGATGCTGCTGTTCACCCTCCTAAAAAAGGCCCTCGGAATAAGGATGGGGAGGCACTGGAACAAAAACAAAAACCTCGGGAGCACCGTCATTTTAACGGACTGTACTCTACCCGCCAACGACAGCGGCAGCATGTCCCACCTTTTAAACTCCTCCTCCATCTGCTACACCAACCTAGTAAAATTAAGCTTATGCTAGCCACCTGAACCCCCAGGTACCTAAAACTCCTCACTGCCCTTTTTAGCGGGAGCCTACTAATCCCTTCCTCCTGATCACCTGGGTGTACAACAAACAGCTCGCTCTTGCCCAGTTTCAACTTGTAGCCTGAGAAACTCCCAAACTCAGCAAGAATCTCCATCACTTCCGGCATTCCCCCCACCGGGTCTGCTACATACAGCAACAAGTCATCTGCATAAAGTGACACTCGGTGCTCCTCCCCACCCCGCACCAGACCCCTCCACCTCCCCGACTCCCTTAGCGCCATGGCCAGAGGCTCAATTGCCAACTCAAAAAGCAAGGGGGACAGGGGGCACCCCTGCTTCGTCCCACGGTAGAGCCTGAAGTACTCGGACCTCCTCCCATTTGTCGCTACACTCGCCATCGGGGCCACGTACAGCAACCTCACCCATTTAATAAACCCCTCCCCAAACCCGAACCTCTCTAACACCTCCCACAAGTACCCACACTCAACCCTATCAAGGCCTTCTCCGCATCTAATGCCACCACAATCTCCGCCTCTCCGTCTGCCGCCGGCATCATTATCACATTTAGCAGCCTTCGCACGTTAGTGTACAGCTGCCTCCCCTTCACAAAACCCGTCTGATCTTCATGTACCACCCCCGGCACTCAGTCCTCTATTCTAGTGGCCAAGATCTTCGCCAGCAACTTGGCGTCTACATTCAGCAGTGAAATCGGCGTGTATGAACCGCATTGCAAGGGGTCCTTATCACGCTTCAGGATCAGGGATGATTAGTGCCCGAGACATCGTCGTGGGCAGAACACCCCCCCTCCTATGCCTCGTTAAAGGTCCGAAACAACAGGGGGCCCAACAGGTCCGCATATTTTTTATAGAATCCAACCGGGAACCCATCCGGTCCCGACGCCTTCCCCGACTGCATGTAGCCAATCCCACTGACCAGCTCCTCCAACTCGATCGGCGCCCCCAGTCCCTCCACCTGCTCCTCCTGCACCCTTGGAAATCGCAGCCTGTTCAAAAAGCTCTCCATCCCCGCCCCCCACCACAACCGGCGGCTCCGACCGGTACAGTTCCCTGTAGAAGTCCCTGAAGACCCCATTAACCTCCACCCCCTTCCGCACCACATTCCCACCCCTATCCTTCACTCCACCAATCTCCCTAGCCGCGTCCCGTTTGCGGAGCTGATGCGCCAGCATCCTGCTCGCCTTCTCTCCATATTCGTAGACCGCTCCCCGCCTTCCTCCACTGTGTCTCCGCCTTTCTGGTGGTCAGTAACTCAAACTTAGCCTGCAGTCTACGCCGCTCCCCCAACAATCCCTCCTCCGGGGCCTCCGCATACCTCCTATCTACACTCAGCAGCTCCCCCACCAGTCTCTCCCTCTCCCTCCTCTCCCCCCTCTCCCTATGGGCTCGGATGGAAATCAGCTCTCCCCTAATCACTGCCTTCAGAGCCTCCCACACCATCCCCACCCGGACCTCCCCAGTATCTTTGGCCTCGAGGTATCTCTCAATACATCCCCGGACCCTCCTACACAGCTCCTCATCAGCCAACAACCCCACGTCCATACGCCAAAGCAGGCGCTGGTCCCGCATCTCCCCCATATCCAGATCCACCCAATGCGGAGCATGGTCCGAAATCGCTACAGCCGAATATTCGGCATCCTCAACCCTCGGGACCAGCCCTCTACTCAGGACAAAAAAATCAATACGGGAATAAACCCTGTGCACGTGGGAGAAGAAAGAGTACTCCCGAGCCCTCGGCCTCCCAAACCTCCAGGGATCCACCCCTCCCATCTGGTCCATAAACCCCCTCAACACCTTAGCCGCCGCTGGCCTCCTGCCCGTCCTAGAACTAGAACGATCCAGTGGGGGATCCAGCACCGTATTGAAGTGCCCCCCCCCCCCCATGATGAGGCCCCCCCGCCACCAGGTCAGGAATGCGGCCCAACATACGCCTCATGAAACCAGCATCATCCCAATTTGGGGCATATACATTTACCAGCACCACCCTCTCCCCCTGCAGCTTACCTCTCACTATCACATATCTGCCGCCACTATCAGCCACCACCTCAGACGCCTCAAACGCCACCCTCTTCCCCACCCAGGATCGCCACCCCCCAGTTCTTCGCGTCGAGCCCTGAATGGAAAACTTGCCCCCCCCACCCCTTTCTCAGACGAACCTGTTCCGCCACCTTCAGGTGAGTCTCCTGAAGCATGGCCACGTCCACCTTCAGCCCCTTCAGATGCGAAAACACCCGGGCCCGCTTAACCGGCCCATTCAACCCCCTCATGTTCCACGTGATCAGCCGGATCAAAGGGCACCCCGCCCCCCTCGGCACCCCGCCCCCCTCCCCCGCCGACTAGCCATAGCCCATCGACTGCTCGCCCCTGGCCAGCACCCCCCTCTCGGCCCGTTTCCCATGGCGATAGAACCTCACCCCGACCCCCCCAACCAGCACCAGCCCCTCCCTGGCCATTCCAGCAGCAACCCGGTATCCCCCCCCCCCCCCCCCCCCCCCCCCCCAGGCTAGGACCCTTCCTAGATACGACACTCCCTCCATAGTACTCCCGTGAGCCAGCTGACTTCTGCTGACCCCGGCAGCTCCCGCCCTAGCTCCGACCCCTCCCGATATGGGGTCACCCCCACCCTGCAGCAGCTCCTTGGCACCGCTCCAGCACGGGAAAACGGAACTGATATCCACGCCCCTTGCCTCCAGCTCCACCCCCCTCGTCCCGTGGCGCGGGAAACCAGAGGAAAGCCCGCACTTTCACACTTCCCCACCCCACCCCCCCAACACAGCTCCCAAATAGCAGTCCCAACCCATCCACCAATCCCGTACAAAAAAAACAGACCCTCAACACCCCCCTTAAAACACAAAACCATAACCAACACCATCCAAAAGCAGAAAAAAGAACAGAATAGCCAGCAACAGCATAAACAGGGATACAGAAATAAAAAAACTCCCACAGCCCCCAATCTCTAGTTCGAGTCCAACTTTTCAGCCTGCACAAAGGCCCACGCCTCCTCTGGGGACTCAAAATAGTGATGCCGGTCCTTGTAGGTGACCCACAGGCGCGCAGGCGGCAGCATGCCGAATTTCACCTGCCTACTGTGGAGCACCGCCTTCGTCCGGTTGAACCCGGCCCTCCGCTTAGCCACCTCCGCACTCCCGTCCTGGTAGATGCGCACTACCGAATTCTCCCACTTGCTGCTCCTCACCTTCTTGGCCCATCGCAGCACAGACTCCCGGTCACTGAACCGATGGAACCGCACCAGCACCGCCCGCGGGGGTTCATTCGCCTTAGGCCTCCTGGCCAGTACTCTGTGGGCCCCCTCCAGCTCCAGGGGCAGATGGAAAAATCCTGCCCCCACCAGCGACTTCAGCATCACAGCCACATAAGCCAGCAGGTCCGACCCCTCCAGCCCCTCCGCGAGGCCCAGGATCCGCAAGCTCTTCCTCCGTGACCGAAACTCCATCTCCTCAAAACGATCTTGCCACTTTTTGTGGAGCGCCTCATGCATCTTCACCTTCCCCACGAGGGCCGAGACCTCATCCTCGCGCTCAGAGGCCTGCTGCTGCAACTCACAGATCGCTGCACCCCTAGGTTGTCTGGGTCTCCAGCAGCTTACTTGTAGTAACTTTCAAAGAGTCCAGCAACTCCACTTTCAGCTCCGTAAAGTAGCGCAGAAAGGCCGCCTGCTGCTCCTGCGCCCACTGCCTCCACTCCTCGGGGGCTCCACCGGCCGCCATTTTGTCCACCTTCCCCCGCTTTTCCAGGGGAGCTGCTGCCGTTTTTTTCCTCGCCCCACTCCGGGTCCGCACCATAAATCCCGGGGGATATTACTCCAGACACCTTCACACACCGGGAATCGTTGAACCAGCGCCGTTTGGGGCCCTTGAAAGAGCCCAAAAGTCCTACGATAGCGGGAGCTGCCGAACGTGCAGCTTAGCTCCGCATTGCCGCCACCGGAAGTCCCCCCCCCCCCATCCACGACATTAAACATCCCTCCACCACCAATACACAGTGGCAGAAATGCATACCATCCTCAAGATGCACTGCAGCAACTCACCAAGGCTTCAACAACACCTTCCAGACTCACAACCTCTAACTCCTCAAAGGGCGGGAGCAGCCGGTGAATGGGAACACCAGCACCAACAAGTTCCCCCTCAAGCCAAACCTAGAACTATACTGCCATTCCTTCCCTGTTGTTCAAAATATTTAACTCCCCAACAGCACTGTGGGTATACTTACACTACATGATTTACGGGAGTTCCAGAAGGCAGCTCACTACCACCTTCACAGGGGTAACTAGAGATGGGCATTAAATGCTAACCAAGCCAGAAACTCCTCATTCCATGAAATAACTTTTTTACATATTGCTCCAGTTGCACTGCACCGATTACAGCAGGTATCTCAGTGGAGTTGAGACAGAAGTCATGATCATACTGAATGGAGACACAAGCTCAGGGTGTTGTATAGCCTACGACTGATCCATTTTCTTATATTCTTATTATCAGTTGCCTCTCTAAAATCAATGAGGGTCACAGTTGCACTGCCTGACCATATTATGAGGGAAAATAGAACTCTGCACATCTGCTTCAGCAACAGTATAAAATTGTGCACACAGTTGTTCTCAGATCTCCTTCTGTAAATTCAACAGAAGATTCACAGAAACCCCGGAGAAAAAGTGTAAACTTCCATTTCTGTCATTGTTTTTGTATCTCCACTGATTCTACACGCACAAATATGGTCGGAGAGCAGCCATGGACCTCTGAATGTAGAGAGCTATGTTCATCAATTCCTATCTGGTAATTGAATTCACTATGATGGAAAATAAGCAATGGCATATCTGCACTTTTCATGAAATGGCGGTGGATCTCTTCAGGGGTGAAGCTATTAAATGTTCGATCTTAAAGTTTAATAGATCTACATTTAACTGTCATTCTGAAGCAAGGAATGCAGTATTAATTAGCTAGAAATCTCTGCTTTCCTCTGCTTGTGAAATATATTCAGCATAATTAAAAGGGCCTCTTTTGTTAATATGGATTTTACAAGATCAGAAAATACTAAGAGATGTATAATGTTGCGAACTTGATCAGATGCAAGTCAACTCCATGTTGCAGTTTTAACAGTGTAATAAGTGATAATTATTGCTGAATGACCTCTCTAGCCCTAGAAAATTAAGTTTACAGGTGTGCAGTCTCAGCCTCTGAGGGAAAATTAATGCTGCAGATTTTTTTTTAAAATTTGTTTTCATTTTTATCTCATATGTCTCCATTCATCCAAGATGTACATCCTGATCTTTATTTTGCTTCCTTAGCAATGATTTAAATGTAAATTATATGTCTTATTTTTTTTTACTTCCAGTCCTGCAGTTTACAACAATGTGATTATTTTTAAAATCTGATTGGTTGAAGACCTTCCCTGCTTCTCGATGTGTCGCAGATTTCACAAAAACAGGTGTAATTTATAGGGACAAATTGCACTATGTGTGTGGACAAGGTTTGTGAGGGTCTGAGACGGACTTCACTGAGTCTTATGTCATCAAGGAATGTGAAGAGCTTGCCCGAAATCTCCGCAGCCAGTGTCTGTTGTACATTATGTTTTATGAATTTTCAACAGCACTCCACTTTCCGGGGTTTATATAGAATATAGAATATAGAGAAATACAGCACAGAACAGGCCCTTCGGCCCACGATGTTGTGCCGAACTTTTGTCCTAGGTTAATCATAGATCATAGAATTTCGGACACTAAGGGCAATTTATCATGGCCAATCCACCCAACCTGCACATCTTTGGACTGTGGGAGGAAACCGGAGCACCCGGAGGAAACCCACGCACACACGGGGAGGATGTGCAGACTCCGCACAGACAGTGACCCAAGCCGGAATCGAACCTGGGACCCTGGAGCTGTGAAGCAATTATGCTATCCACAATGCTACCGTGCTGCCCTTAAGAACAAATTAATCTACACTCCATTATTCTACCATAATCCATGTACCTATCCAATAGCCGCTTGAAGGTCCTTAACGTTTCCGACTCAACTACTTCCACAGGCAGTGCATTCCATGCCCCCACTACTCTCTGGGTAAAGAACCTACCTCTGACATCCCCCCTATATCTTCCACCATTTACCTTAAATTTATGTCCCCTTGTAATAGTTTGTTCCACACGAGGAAAAAGTTTCTGACTGTCTACTCTATCTATTCCCCAGATCATCTTATAAACCTCTATCAAGTCGCCCCTCATCCTTCTCCGTTCTAATGAGAAAAGGCCTAGCACCTTTTGTAGCCACCGAAGTTGGCCATTCCCTCAATACAAAATGGAGGAACACAAAGCTTGTAGGGTAAAATGGACAAAGTTTGCAGCACAAGCAGGCTGCACCAAGCCACTGTGTATTCTGTCTGCTAAGAGAGCAGTCAGCACCGAAACGAACATTCCGCATACCAATGAGGCAATCTCCGGGACAGTTAGTATAGTAATGGAACGACCCCAGGTTTGAAGACAAAGCACCTGAAGGCCCTCCCAGTAGCCGAGGGACAGCCTCAGTATTGGGAGGATTCAAACAAATCGATTGAAAAGAGACCCAATCGATCCCCAGCAGATAGAGGGTCCGCCCAAAAGGGGGCGAAGCCCTGGGACGTATAAAAGACAGGTCACAAACTCAGTTCGTTCTTCTTGACCAGCCCTCCTCTCTTGACCAGCCCTCTCGACCAGCCTTTACCGAAGAAGACCTTGACCGAGAGAGAGGAGAGGTTCGGACAGCAGCTGCCAGCAAGTAAGTGTCTCACAACGATCGCTACCAGAGATAGACACTCCTGACCCCTTTTTAACCTGTACCAACCTGAAGTCTGCGGACCCAGTGCAGAGCAAGAGGCCTTGTCCCCTGATCCGGCAGTTCCTTATTCAGATAAGTATTGGTCTATTTAGTGGTAGGAATAGTTTAGTCATCTTAGTGTGCGCATGAGTAGTTTATAATTGTATTATAATAAACTCATTTGTTTGAACTTACTAACTGGTGTATGGTTTTATTGCTTTGAACTTGACCTTGAAACTTGTGGCGGTATCTTAACGATACCTGGCGACTCCAGAGCTAAGTAACGAAACAGAGCCAAATCGAGTGTTAAGCACACTCACCCAGAACGAGCAACACTTTGAAGGAGCATGGCTCCACATCTATATAGGTTACTTACCTGCTGAATTAAATCCATTTGATTTTAAAGCTGCATTGTCCGTCGAAGAGTCTAAAGTGCAATTGCAACTTGTGGGACTATAAATATTTAGTGTCATTTGAAATCCTCAGGCGGGAATTGGGAAGGAGGTGGCATCTTTCACATGGTCCTCCTGTTAAAGCAAGTTTTCTGACCTTAAAACCTGAAAACTCATTCTTTCAAGAAGGCAACTGAATCCTGGCCATTGGGGTCCCGGTCCAATCAGTAAAAACGCATCGGAAAATTGAATCTCTCAGGTACAACATAGTCAAGAAGCAAGACCAGCAACAAGAATATAGCAGATCAAGAATATAACAGCAAGACCTACACTGGTAGAAATGTGAGCTGTTTGCACAAACACTCTCTGATAGAAATGTGAACATATCAAAGGCAGTTAAATGCTTTTTGCAGAGAAAAAGAAGAAGTGAGAGCACTTATTTGCCTTTGATGTGGTCCAAAAGCTGTCAATCATAGCTAATGTTTATAAACATTATAGTTAGTTTCATAGCAGGCTACTTGAGATTCACTCAAGTGTGAAGGGAAATTTGACTAAACAATCCAGATGGCTGCCTGTCAGGAAGCCATCAATCATAGCCAACTGAAATCAATTTCACAGTGATGTGAATGAAAGCCTTGCAGATAAAAGATCTGAGGGTGTTTAAACCCAGTTGATGCTGTTTTAGAGCAGTGATATTTTTTTCATTGTCTCTGTCTGGACTGCTCTCTAGCTTCCAGGCAGGGGTCTCAGTAAAGGGGTCTTAAAGCAGAGGTCTCTGTGACAGGGTCTTCCAGGCAGGGGTCTCTGTAACGGGGGCTTCTTCTTATGGGGTGTTTATTGTGGGGGTCTCTGTATAGGAGATTTCTGGTGGAGGATCTCTGTAATTGGAGATGGGTTCTGGTGGGGGACTCTCTTATGTGGGTGCTGGTGGAGGGGTCTGGTGGGGGTAGGGTGGGCAGGATGTGCATTATTGGTAGGAGAGGGATGACCTTCCAATGGACTTTGTGGCAACTCCATAAAAGAGTTACCCCATTGACCCACCATGCCATCTACCGCACCAGGGCCATGTTGAGAAATAGCTGCATCAATTCTCACCGACATGAATCCTGGCCCAGAAGACTGGTGATTCATGCAGGCTTGGAGAATCCAGTCTGTTAATAGGATGCAAATGGATCAATTTGACCTAAGTGTATATGTGTATAGATCATTGAAGGTAACAGGACAGTTGGTGAGAGATGTTAATATTCTGGGCTTTATTAATAGGGGCATAGAGTACAAGAGCAAGGAGGTTATGCTGAATTTATATAAAACACTAGTTAGACCTCAGCTGCAATATTGTGTACAGTTCTGGGAGACACACTATACTATCATATCAGTATCCCTTTGTTATTGAATTGCAACAGTTAAATGGGGAATTCATTAAGGGTTATACATAGATTACTGTAGCTGTGTGGGGGCGTTATGTTTGTAGTTGATAATAATGCTTACTGTGTATGTTTATACAGATGTTAACTAAATGAATGCATTGGAGGGAGTAAAGAAAGGGTTTACAAAAATGGTTCCAGGGATGAGAAACTTCAGTTCTGAGGATAGATTGGAGAGGTTAGGACTGTTCTCCTTGGAGAGAAGAAGGCTCAGAAAAGATTTGATACAGATGTTGAAAATCATGAGGGGCCTGGACAGAGTAGCTATTGAGAAACTGTTCCTGCTCGCGAACAAGAGGGGGACAGATTTTAAATTATTTGTGAAAGAAGCAAATGTGATGTGAGAAAAAACCTTTTTGCACAGCAAGTGGTTCAGGTCTGAAATGCTCTGCCTGGAAATATGCTATCGACAATTCAATCAGAGTATTCACAGGGCATTAGATGAATAGAAACAATGTGCAGGGGTGTAGGGAAATGTCAGGAGAATGGCACAAAGACATGCTGGGCTACTGGAGAGCCAGTGCAGATGCAACGGCCTCCTTCTGCACAATAAAAATTCTGTGAACTAGAAGAAGGACTACTCACGTAATCTTTGCTTCATGACAAAAACGGCCAACTGCTGATGTGCTTCCAACAAATGCTGTCCATTTTCCCCCGTTCCCAACGTCGCTTACTCACACCAGCATCAAAATATCACCCATAAACTCAAAACCATGCTGGAATCTGCAAATGGGCAATTAAGCAGATACCTAGAAACTACTATCAACCAAATCGCACTCCTCTCCAAAAACTATCAACCGAATCCCACTCCTCTCCAAAAACTATCAACTAAATTGCACTCTCTCAATAAACTATCAACCAAATTGCACTCTCTCAATAAACTATCAACCAAATTGCACTCTCTCAATAAACTATCAACCAAATTGCACTCTCTCAATAAACTATCAACCAAATCCCACTCCTCTACAAAAACTATCAACCAAATCCCACTCCTCCCTAAAAACTACAACCTATCCCAACCTTCCACAAGAACTACAACCGAATCGCACTCCTCTCCAGAAACTACAACCGTATTCCAACTTTCTCCGAAAATTCCAACCGCTCCTCCCCAAAAACTAAAACCAGATCCCATCCTCCCCGAAAACTACAACCGTATCCCACTTCTCCCTGAAAACTACAACTGTATCCCACTCCTCCCCGAAAACTACAACCGGATCCCACTCCTCTCCGAAAACTACAACTGGATCCCACTCCTCCCTGAAAACTACAACCGGATCCCACTCCTCCTGGAAACTGGGAGCAGCCATGTTATAACCACATCAGTGGCCCAGCCAGAATCAACACTGGTGCCTTCACTTCACAGCCCCCAATAAACCAGCCAACAGGGAAGATGCACGAGAATTTAAAAAAGCACAGATGCAGAGCGGGATTCTCCGTCCCGCCTGGCCCATTATCCGGAGCGGTGCGCCTCCGCCGGCAGTAGGATTCTTGTTATCCGGAGCGGCCAATGGGGTTTCCCATTGTGACCAACCCACGGCATCAGGTTCCGCAGGCGTTGGTGCGCTGCCAGCGAAGCGGAGGGTCACACCGATGAAGAATCCCCCAGCAGTCTCTCAAGACTGCCCAAAAGTACACAGGCATAGAATCATAGAATTCCTACAGTGTAGAAGGTCATTCGGCCCATCGATTTATTGCAGCCAATAGAATGGCTGGTGAAAGACCCTCTCCCAGGTTCATGAACACGGACATCATCAGGATGCTGTATGTCATGGAAAAGAGGAGAGATAACTTCTTCCCCATGGTCGGATGGAGGCAGCAGCCAGAGGTGATGCTCACAGTCTCGGAGAGATGACAAATGCAGTGAATGCTGCCAACCTCACCAAGAGGACCGGCATGCAATGCTGCAAAAAGATGGATGACCTCCTTCGAGCAGCTCAGGTGAGTAACCATCTTTGTGCCCCTGGCATCACTCCGGTCTTGACCCCTCACATCGTCCCCCAATCCTCTAGATTCCAATAACACCCTGCCTGCCAGCATGTCCCTCAGAACCCACCCTCCAGGAACACTAAGCACATGTCCTGCCCCCTTTGTCCAGGTGCCTTGCCCACATATTGTGGTGTTCTTTGTGATTCTTATTATAAGGATGGATGTCGTAGTGTTCACAAAGACCACAGAAGCTAAGTTCAATAACAAAGCTAACATTTATTACACTACTTATTAAAGCTCAACCACTTACCCCTATACTAACCAATAATCTAGTAATCTGCAATCTACACTCTACTAACACTAGCCCCTACACTCTATCTATAACTGTACACTGCACTCTCTAGACCTCTCCCTGCACTCTCTCCAGCCCTCTCCCAGAAGCCTGAGAGTCAGTGCTTTATATAATTCTGCATCTTGCTCCATCTAGTGATCAATTAGGATATTACATTAACACTTTATATTCTAGACATTTTACATAGTCACATATACCATCAGCTGGAACCCTCACACCCCCATCAAAATGGTGTGCCAATGTCCCACTATGTCCTGTCTGTGTCCCAAGATAAAGCTAGCCTGACAATGTCTGACTCCTATATTTTAGATAACATACCTCTGTCCACCCGGGTGATCCTTGCATGTGTGATGGGGACTCTGTCATAATATACACACAAGTATATGATGGTGTACAGACAGGCAGTGATTGACACACAGGATGACCAATGAACACACAGAACACAGCAGCCAATCACCAGACAGGACACGGCCACTATAAAGCCAGAGGGCACTAGTTTTCCCGCTCCCTTGGGATGCAGCCTCTGAGACAGTCAGAGCCTGTGAGCAACAACTAGAACATCTACCATGTGGTAGTAAGATAGTCTGGTCAGGTTAGCCTCAGGTCTCCAGTCAACTCAGCATCGTGTCAACCCACAGTTAAAGTATGTTTAATAGTTAAGAGTTCAATAAAATCGAGTTGCATTTCTTCAAGTGTTGGAAGCCTGTCTCTCTCACTGCTGCAGTAAACACAGTCCTCGCAGACCCAGCTTACCCAACACATCAGACTCCTTCTCAGAGACTGCCAGGTGTTGGAGAAGCGGGGCGGGGGAGGTAGGGGTGGTTGGTAGATGGTGAATAGATTGGGCTCGCTCACTGGGGATGCTGTCAGACGAGGCAATCTCACACAGTGACCCCAATGACCTGCCACTTTTCAGTGAGGCTGTATGCATGTGGGACATTCATGTATCCCAAGTCTGCTGCTTGACGGAAGCGGCAGAAGACAGGCAGAGCTATCCCTGATATTTGGGTCCACGCCCACTTTGATGAACTCGAAACGTTAGCTCCCTTTTCTCTCCACAGATGGTGTCAGACCTGCTGAGAGTGCCCAGTATTTTCTGTTTTTGTTTCAGATTCCAGCATCCGCAGTAATTTGCTTTTATCTTTAGGGTTTGCTGATAGTCAAAATAGTGAGGCAGTGACTCGGAGTGTGGCAATGTGCCAGGAGGGTTCCAGCAGCACCGGTGCGTGGGTCCTTGGTTTGGAGTGTGGAACTGTGCATTTAGGGACTGCAATGAGGAGTCTGAACATCTGATGGTCCAGCAATCATTCATGACCACGTCCAGCCACTTGATTATACTTCTGAGACATGAGGCTGTTCAGATGAGTGGGCTGAAGGGGTCTCCACATGACCAGGTGACCTCAGAGCCTTTCCAAGATAGCGTTAGCAGTCAACGGTCCAAAGAGCCGGGAGCATGTAAGTCACATCCATAGTATGGGTTGAAATGCGTTTAGAGCAGCAAAGGGAGGTCAAGCCGAGGCACCCCGAACCCGGTGGGGTACACCCCGAATCCATACCGTCAACGTCAAGTCATTCATCTCTGTTCGCAAAGCTCCAGGTATACACCCCCTGCAAGCCAGAATAAGGAGAAACGCTTTCTTACTTCCTTGCTCACCCTCAAAGACTTGTACCAAATCACACTCGCGCATAATTCCTGGCAGTGAGGGGTGGGGCATACCGGGGGGAGGGGCAGAGAATTGAACTTCCAGCTCGTTAATCACATTCAATTGTATTTAAATTTGTTTTTTGCATGATTCCACCACCGTGGGCAACCTGCCCTGGCCAGCGGTGGGGCAGCGGAGAACGACAACGGTTCTGGAGCCTGGCACCAAGTCCATTTTTTAAGGGACGCTCCATTCACTGGCTGATCAGGATTCCCGATCGTAGCGGCAGGGATGGAGAATCCTGGCCCAAATCAGTTCACCAGGCATAACCGACAATAGGCTACCACAGTCCTCGCATCAGTTCTCTTTAATATATGTACCAGTGACCTCCCTCCCACAAAGTCAAGAGTTTTCTCAAAAGCTGGATTTCCAGACAAAGAACTTCAGCACTTTGAAGCTTATTTTAGAAAATGGAGTCTTTGACCTAAAACTGGCACAATGCAGTAGCAACATGAGTAGTGTTTTCCACAAATTTGGAATTATTGTGTCAGTCCTGATGAGTGCAAGATGAAAAGCTTTGACGGCATGTCTATTTTTTCAATAATACTCTAATTTTAATTTATAACATGAAAGCTATTTGCCAGATGTTATGCATATGTGCACATCAAAGTGTATTAGCTCAGAGGTAGAACGTATAACTAACAACACAACACATTTTACTAACATTTTAATATTTATTTCAACAGGAAGTATTTATGTATCAGTCCTTCAAGGAACACATTTGGACTTAATAATATTGATTTTTGGAGATGCTTTTTTTGAACTCAGAACATTGAGTAGCCAGCATTCTTAGATTTGGGAATGATTCAGATGATTAGAAACCAATTCACAGAACTTCCTTTTAGAAACTTGGGTAACAGGCCAAAGTCCTGAGTGCAGAACTCCAGCAAGTTCAAAAATTGTGGTCGCAGCCTTCAAAGCTTCTTTATCAGGACATTTTCTCATCGCAGAGCTTTTTATCTCATGGACAGGAAAATTGACAAGTGGGGTTTCACTTCGCCCAAGCTGAACATTAAGAAGCATCACTTTCAACGTAATGATTCTACATTAAGTTCACAGTTGAAAGAAGGTTCAACAATGGCCTATAGTTTTCTGTGATAATAGTGAGCCTGTCAGAATTCACTATTATTATAGGGTAAAACTGACAGCAGCTTTTGGCATCTGCACATTCTAGCCCTTCCTGTCAGTGATACACTGCTCCTCCACAGGCTATGCTAAGACAGTCCTCACAGATAGACATGGTATAGGAATTGCAGTAATGGCCTGAACTTTGAACACACACACACACACATCGGGCGCGATTCAACTAATTGGGAAAAGGTCCCCAAGTGAGCACGTTTAGCCACGTGTTTCCTGGCGCTCGCAACTTCGAGAAACACATGGCTATACAGCACGACTCATATTGTATAAGTGGCCTCAGCGGGGAACACGTGGCCAAGCCAATACATAGCCCCCGGTTTGTACAGTGGGCAGCTCTGCTAGCTGGAACTCCCCATTGTAATGAGAGATTGGACGCCATTTGAGGTGAACCTCAGCCTCCCCCGAGCCCAAATGCACTATGGGAAGGTCCCCGGGAGAGTCCAGAAGGGATCCCCCCCCACCCCCCACCCCCATCACCACCCCCCCACCACCCCCCCACTACCCCCCCCATCACCACCCCCACCACCACCCCCCAATCACCCATCCCACCACCCCCCCCACCCCCCACCCCCATCACCACCACCCCACCCCCCCTCCCCCCCCCACCACCCGCACCCGCCACCACCCCCCTCCCCTCCCCTCCCCCTCCCCCCACCACACACACCCATGCTGGGCACCCCAGCCCGATCACATACATGCAAACATGCCACTTTGGCACATTAGCAGTGCTCCAGCCAGCTGGAAGTGCTACCTGGACACCGTGTCTGGGGGCCTTTGTTCCCATGGGAGACCCCCACAAGTGCCGTTCCATTTGGTCCCTGCTTGTGGGGATTAGTGTTGAACAGTGCTCGCCGATGAATCTCAAAGCCTCAGGTACCTCGGGAATCTGTACAGTGGAGTGAGACTAGCTGTCTAGCTCCAATATGCAGATTTGCCAAAAAACGATCCCTCCAGGGCAGCACGGTGGTGCAGTGGTTAGCACTGGGACTACGGCGCTGAGGACCCGGGTTCGAATCCCGGCCCTGGGTCACTGTCCCCGTGTCTGCATGGGTTACACCCCCACAACCCAAAGATGGGCAGGTTAGGTGGATTGGCCACACTTAATATGCCGCTTGATTGGGAAAAAAAAGGTCATCCCTCCTACAATGGGCAGGATTTACATCGCAACATCGTGTTGGATCTCGCGAGGCATTGCAAGCCGATTTCTCAGCTTTTATCGGCCATGCTATGCTTTCATGGCTTTTCATGGCACCATGGTCATTGGATCGTGCCCACCATTTTCACACTAAAGATAGCTGAAAATGTTAGGGCACATGCAATAAGGAGTGAGTGAGCTTTGTACTGAGTATTAAGTAATAACAACCTCTCTGACCTGAAAGAGTAAAGTAACTTTACAGGTGTGAAGTCACAATCCTTCAGAACAAAATTAATATTGTAAATTTAGAAAATATCAAAATGATTTTTTAAAACTTTTTGTGTTGGTCTCTTTTTTTTCCTTAGCCTTGTTTCTCTATGTAATTTAAATCTGATTTATATTTCCTGCTTTATTATTTATGGTTTGAATGCTTGCATGCCTCAGTAAGGATTCACCAGTTTGATTGGTTAAAGTGACTTGCTATTTTCTTCTTCTGTCATCCACAGTTGCCACAAAGTCCCTCTAGAGGGCACTGTGCTGAAACAGACAGACCTGAGGCGGAATTCTCCGCTGTCGGGATTCTCCATTTTGCCAGCATGAGGACATAGTCCCATTTTGGGAGAATCCAGCTCCTGGATTTTCACCGGGTCTGGTTGACTCATAAAAATGGTGGGTGAGTCCTGATTCTCCGGGCTGCCTAACTTTCAGGAGCACCTTTAAAAGGTGCAGGCATATTCCTGTCAGAAGCCCACATCCAGCACTCCCCACCTGGCCAGCTCTATTGCGGAGAAAGGCATGCCCTAGTCCTCCGAAATTTTCATAGTCAGGTCAGGGCTTTAAAGATTCGGTATTCATGGCCCCTTAGAGGAGTCATGAACCCTAGTATACATGTGCAAAAGGTTCCCTTCATGCCCGCTATGCCAAATTCGGCCCTTCCACTCATCCCCTTGTGCTAAGCTCTGCCCTCCCACCTAGCCCCTCATGCCCCCTATGACAAGCTCTGCCCTTCTATCCATCTCCATCTCCCCTCATGCCCCCTATTCCAAGCTCTGCCCTTCCACCCAGCCCCTCATGGCCCCTATTCCAACCTCAGCCTCTCGCCACCTAAGGCAAGCTCTGCGCTTTTACCCATCTCCATGTCCCCTCATGCATGCTCTGCCCTTCCAGCCGCCCCCTATGTCCTTTCAAGCCCTTATACCAAACTCTGCCATTTCCACGCCCATTGATCCACTGTACAATTTCTAGAACTAATGAACACCACAGTGTAAATTATAATTTTTTTTTAAATCTTGAAAAAATGTGATCCTTTGATCGCTTTCTACTATGCTTGAGAGAAAAGGATGGACAAGCAAAGAAAAGTCACTCGTCCAGGTAATTTGAAGTTTCAAAAAACACAGAACTACAAACATTTGAAAGCAAATGAGTTATGTAAACAAACATCGTAAAATTGACCAAAAAGTTCAGGGAGCCTGATCTGTCAGTCAAACAATGTTTCCTCTGGAGAGCAGGTGTTCAGTTACTCTGATCAATGTCTGGGCTCTCAGGCACACCTGATTGTGTATGCTTTAATTGTGTACGCTTTTTGAAACGTTAAAGGGCCTGGATGATTGCTACTTTAATTAGCCTGTCCAGATATTTTTTTCTAACCATTGGGAAAAGTGATCAAAGGATTACATTTTCAAAGTTTTTTTTACATCCTACTTTGTGGTGTTCCACTGTGGTGTTCTTTGGTTCTACAAAGTGTAGAGTGGGTCAATGGGCATGGAAGTGCCAGAGCCTGGCATAGGGGGCATGAGGGAACATAAGGGATGGATGGAAGGACAGAGTTTGGCATAGGAGACATGAGGGGCCTGAGGGTGTGGATGGTGGAATGAGACAGCATGGCTAGGGCATGGTGAGTATTTGGAGGGTGAAGGTGATGTACGGGGTGAGGATCTTTGCGGTTTTTATGATGGAGATAGCCTTAGTACCAATTGCATAACACAAGGACGCAGCACCAGGTCTGAAATCAAATCAGAAGGAGGTGGCACCAATGTAAATATCATAACAGTAAGCAGGAGCAGGAGTATTTACACTACCTCAGAAGAAGGTTCATGTCAGCGCTAGTTGCACATCCTAAGGAAACTGTGCCAGTGCCAATACCAGAGCTGAAGAAAGCAGCAATCTGAGGTTTTAAAGAAGTGATTTTGAAATAATACAGGATTGGTTAAAAGTGTCAAAACTGTGTGGTCCTTCCAGTAGATTCAAGGAATGGGTTACTGCCGTGCGAGAACGACTGGACAGGTGTAAAAGGATTTGGATATGTTGTAAAATGACTTTAGGTACAAATAAAAGCATTCTTTAGTTTGTCGTTTCCACAAACAATTGTAATACTATACTTTTCACCATTTATGTGTGGCGAGCCACAGACCCCCTTTTCTGCAATCTGCACTGAATTTACTAAATTATAGCCTGTCATGGCTTCCAGTATCTTACCTTTGATTGCAGGGGTGTAGACCCACTAATCTAAATCATCTCTTATAGTCTTAAATTTCCTAATAGAAAATTTAAAATACTACATAATTGACAGTAAAGTGTGCACTTAAAGTAAATTGTGCCACTCTGCTGGTTGGTGCAGATGATTATCTTTCAATTTTCCCAGAGATCTATAACACCTTATTTATCAAAGGAGTTTTCTTATCGAATCAATCATGGATGGCAGATTCTGGTTTTCCTCACTCAGTAATAGCAAGGCTTCACAGGGTTTAAATTGTTTCTCCAAGAGGGTCTTCAGAAATGTAAGCAAAACAAACAAATATGGAAAACCAGAGTTCGATTCACTTCAGCAATGCAACTAAGAAACTTTAATACTGTATTCAGAAAACAATACTGATTTCTTGGTAACTGGACTAAGCCATTGGCTTTACAACAAAAGGGCATTTGTGCATTTGGAAAATGAGCCCTAGCTTCTAACAAAGTGTTTAACTTATTGTTTTTACCATTTTCACAATGGTTTCAACCATTTGTCTAGAGTCTGCAACTGATTCTGATGAATAATACTCGAACCAGAGTTTATAACTCTGTTATTGCTATTGGACCTGAAGCTGAAAATGATATCTGATGCTAATCTCTGCCATTTTTGTGAGGAAGCTAGTGTGTACATCTGACCAAGTTTGTCTTCTTCTCCACATGAACTATCCATTCTAATTTCACTGCTCATTTTACAACTGCTCAAACCACAGATCTTTAATATTCCTCTTTTTCAGCCATCTATCCCTTGTAAATGAAGTTTTTTTTTTTAAAATTTAGATTACCCAATTATTTTTTCTAATTAAGGGGCAATTTAGCATGGCCAATCTACCTACTCTGCACATTTTTGGGTTGTGGGGGCGAAACCCACGCAGACACGGGGAGAATGTGCAAACTCCACACGGACAGTGACCCAGAGCCGGGATCAAACCTGGGACCTCAGCGCCGTGAGGCGGTTGTGCTAACCACTAGGCCACCGTGCTGCCCTGTAAATGAAGTTAGGGGGTGGGATTCTCCGAGCACGCACCAGGTTGAGAATCGTCTGGGGCGCAGGAAATTCCCACCACGCTGCTCCGATGCCTCCCATCGCGCCTGCGCGGTCCCCGCGGCACCGGTCGGGGGCCACTGAAATAGGACCCCGCGCCGATTTTTCCGCAGGCGACGGGCCAAACCCCCGCCGAGTCCTACCGGCGTGGTTCTAACCTGGTACAAACCAGCGGGAGCTCAGACCCACGCCCGCAGTGGACATATGGTTGGCCGGGGGGGGGGGGGGGGGGGGGGGGGGGGGGGTCGGAGGGATCTGACTCCACGGGGTCCAGTCCCGCGATCGGGGGCATCCGATCGGCGGGTGGCCGCGATCTGGAGGGGGTCTACCTCCTTCTGCGCGGTCCGCTGTAAGTCCCCGACATGTTGCTCCACGCCGGCGCGGAGACGGCAACCACCCGCATGTGCCGGCACGGTGACAGCCGGCGCGCGCACCCGCGGACCCACACCAGGCATGCAGGGCTGCCTTTCATCGCCGGAGCAGTGCGCAGCTCTCCAGCGCCATGCTAGCGCCCTGAACAGCGCTGAATTGCTGGGCCAGGAGGCCCGTTGAAGCCGGTGTACACTACTCCGGTGTTTACGCGTCAACACTTAGCCGGGATTTCAGAGAATCCCGCCCATGGACTCTGCTTTTAACAATGGAGTTAAGTAAAGAATTCCATGTTCAAAACATCCTCTGTGTCATTAAAGAACACAAGGTGCATGAGTAGATTCAGGGCAACAAATAGCTGTGGGGCAAAGGGTGGTGATTGGGTTGGCTGTTTCCAGCGTAATTATTTGATAAGCAAATTAAATGTGAACTTAGGGGAGGAGAAGCGCAACTGATCACTTCCAAAAGTAACTTATTATCCTGTACCATTCCATCGACTTCCTGGTCTTCCAGTGTAAAAATGTGTATTACTGCACAAATGTAATCTCGATATTCGCCATTTTGTTCCAGCACAACAGTCCTGACTTTGGTGGTAGTGCAATAAAGTCATGGAGGCTTTGGCATCGCTTTAATCAATGCTACCTAAGAAGCTAACCATTTCTCGGATTAGCACCATTATAAATATTGCCAGCAGAAATAGAGGCTATCGCCTTTGCTTGATCACTGGCAGACTGCACAGTTCAAACCACTCATATCAGCTGCCAATTACATTTACCAATTTCTACCTTTCTAGCCCATCCACAGGCATTGAAATGATACAGCAGCCAGAACCAAGCTTGTAAATCATTACTTGAAAACATGAAACATGTGTAAGCCTGTGCATCAGTGCTGGAGAGTTTCCTCCACGCCCCCCGCCACCCCCAACCCAATGCACACCCAAAATATAAATAGAATGGATTACACTGCACCTGGACCCTCGAGCAATATTACTGGAACAAACTATAATTACAGTATATTTTCCTTGCTTCATGGTAGTTGTAAGCCATGAGACAATAATGTTTACTGACATACCAGCCAGTGGCATTGAACCACAAAATCCACAGCCCTATAAGGGTGAGTTATGTTGTATTAATGCCTGATGATAGTCTGGTTACAGAAAATTGCCTTTTACAGGTCACTCATCCACATAATGGAGCAATACGTCATTGCTATGATCATCATTCAAGGACGAACATTTCATTGTATTCAAGCTAAGTAAAACCTTTAAACCAAAGTCACCAACTTGAAACATTGGGCTGAATGTTACGCCGTGTTTCAACGGGCGGGAATCACACCCGGAGGTGGGTGGATTGCTGGCTCCCGTCCCCTGCCGTCTTAGCACACAGTTTAATACGCCGATCATCTCATCCATGGCTGCAGGGTGGGTTTTCGGCCCAATAAGTCACCAAGTTGTTGTTTACCTCACCCCCGACCCATTGGAGGGGGAGGGCTGCTGGCCAAAAACACAGGCTGTGACCCAGTAGGAGGTCATGGCCACTAATTTAAAGGGGCACCTGGCACGGGACACTTACTGCACTCCAAAGACAGAAGGAAGTTTTTGGTTCCTGCAAGATTCGCAGGGATTGTCTGAAGTAAGTTATAGAACACACAGTGCGGAAGGAGGCCATTTGGCCCATCGAGTCGGCACCGACCCACTTAAGCCCTCACTTCCACTCTATCCCCGTAACCAATAACCCCTCCTAACCTTTTATTTTTGGTCACTAAAGGCAATTTAGCATAGCCAATCCACCTAACCTGCACATCTTTGGACTGTGGGAGGAAACCGGAGCACCCGGAGGAAACCCACGCAGACACAGAGAGAACGTGCAGACTCCGCACAGACAGTGACCCAGTGGGGAATCGAACCTGGGACCCTGGCGCTGTGAAGCCACAGTGCTATCGACTTGTGCCACCGTACTATCATTAATCTGAACAATGTTAGAAATTCTGAAGAAGCTGAGAATTAAGTGTTTTTGGCAGGGAACTCAGGTGGCATGCATTCTGATCAATTGCATAATACTGAGATCTGAATATTGAGCAGCTGCTTGTTTTCCTCCATGGATGGCCGAGAGAAGAGAGCAAGGGGAGGGAGAGGGAACCACCCTGCGTTTTGATGATGACTCCCTCTGAGCCCTCCTCCAGGCTCTGCCCACCAGATGAGGGTCCTGATGCCAGCGACAAAAAGAGGAAGTCTCCCTCAATCACCCAACCTGCCTGGACAGAGGTGGCTGCAGAGATCAGCAGCATTGGTGTGGGGCTTTGGAACTGGAGCCAATGCAGCAAGTGGTTAAATGATAGCACTGAATTTATTTCACTCTCTGTATTGGTGTACAGGGGGGTTCAATAATGCTGGAGTCTTGAAAGAGTACCTCTGAAGTCCAAAGCACAGCGCTGTGATACTGTTTGTGGTCCCAATCCTTCTTTGAAGGTGACGTTGTGGAACTGAGGTGAGTGGAGGTGGCGATTGGGTCTTAGACTTGTTGAAGGTCCACAGCATGATAGCTGCCAACCTTTGTGCTTAGATTGTGCACACGGTCCTCACAGAACTCAGGCACTTGCTGAAATTAAGAAACCTGAGAATAAACATCACAACAATGTCACACTCATCTCAGGAAAAGTGGGCCCACAATTCCCGGGAGAGACACAGAACAGGAGGTGGCATATCCGATCTGGCAATTCTCACACCGCTGGAGGAAAGGTTTCTGCTGTTGTCCTCCATAGAATGGAGCCACTCTGTGTGCAGAGGAAAAATTGGAAGGAGGCCTGGGGCTGCTGAGATTGCAAGGGGTTTCAACCAAATCTGGGACACAAGGGGAAGAGGGCGAAGGGGAAGGTGAAACTTAGAAACATCGAAAATAGGTGCAGGAGTAGGCCATTCGGCCCTTCGAGCCTTCACCACCATTCAATATGATCATGGCTGATCCTGCAAATTCAGCATCCCACTCCCACTTTCTCTCCATAACCCTTGATCTTTTAGCTGCGAGAGCCATGTCCAGCTCCCTCTTGAATATATCTAATGAACTGGCCCCAACAGCTTTCTGTGGTCGAGAATTCCACAAGTTCAGAAGTCTCTGAGACAAGAAGTTCTTCCTCATCTCAGTCCTGAATGGCTTACCCCTTATCCAGCAGAGGGCAGCAGAGCGGAGCTACTGATTGGCTGTTCCGGGGAGATTTGCATACGTGCAGTGCGGTCAGCGTAATTTGAAGGTGTACCTGTGCAGGGGACCCGAGGTGTTCGAGTGAAGGCAAGCATCCAGCAGAGGGCAGCAGAGCGGAGCTACTGATTGGCTGTTCCGGGGAGATTTGCATACGTGCAGTGCGGTCAGCATAATTTGAAGGTGTACCTGTGCAAGAGACCCGAGGTGTTCGAGTGAAGGCAAGCATCCAGCAGAGGGCAGCAGAGCGGAGCTACTGATTGGCTGTTCCAGGGAGATTTGCATACGCGCAGTGCGGTCAGCGTAATTTGAAGGTGTACCTGTGCAAGAGACCCAAGGTGTTCGAGTGAAGGCAAGCATCCAGCAGAGGGCAGCAGAGTGGAGCTACTGATTGGCTGTTCCGGGGAGATTTGAATACGCGCAGTGCGGTCAGCGTAATTTGAAGGTGGTTTGTGAAGGGGCTGTTGTCAAGTGACAGTTAAACCCGAAACACTTCGTCAGTGTTTCCCTCCCTACCTCCTCCTCTAACCAAAAAAAAAACAACCGTGGTTGTCGGGAAGGTAAGTTTACCTCTTTAAAAACTTACCTTGAAGGGTGACATCACAGCAAAGCAGTGACCTGATTGGCTGGTAAGGAAAGTGCTCCAATTAGCAGTTGCTGGGAGAAATTTAACTCTTCGTGTGTTGGTGAGTATTGTGATTGGTAAGTAAAATCTGTATTCATTTCACTTATTAATTATTTGATACTATATTTGTAATCAGTTAAGGTAAAGGGTAAAAATGGCAGGAGATCCCAGACCCGTGTTATGCTCCTCGTGCGCAATGTGGGAGTTCAGGGACGCGGCCGATGCCCCCGACCCCTTCATGTGCAGGAAGTGTGTCCAGCTGCAGCACCTGTTAGACCGCATGACGGCTCTGGAGCTGCGGATGGACTCACTTTGGAGCATCCGCAATGCTGAGGAGGTCGTGGATAGCACGTTTAGTGAGTTGGTCACACCGCAGATTAGAATTGGTGATGGAGACAGGGAATGGGTGACCAAAAGGCAGAGAAAGAGCAGGAAGGCAGTGCAGGTGTTCCATGCGGTCATCTCCCTCTGAAACAGGTATACCGTTTTGGATACTGTTGGGGGAGATGGCTCACCAGGGGAAGGCAGTAGTAGCCAGGCTCATGGCACCGTGGCTAGCTCTGCTGCACAGAAGAGCAGGAAAAAGACTGGCAGGGCTATAGTCATAGGGGATTCAATTGTAAGGGGAGTAGACAGGCGTTTCTGTGGTCGAAGACGAGACTCACGAATGGTATGTTGCCTCCCGGGTGCTCGGGTCAGGGATGTCTCCGATCGGCTGCAGGACATACTGAAGGGGGAGGGTAAACAGCCAGTTGTCGTGGTGCATATAGGCACCAACGATATAGGTAAAAAAAGGGATGAGGTCCTACAATCACAGTCCACTTCAGGAAGTCCTCTTGACACTCATTAAGAGTCTCCTAATGTGGCAGTGCCCTCAATGCCTCAGCCACACAGGGTAACCCTCGTCACCCAAAAGCCATCCAAGGCATCAGGTCCATTAAACCCGTCTGGCACTAGGGAGTTGAGGAGTAGGATTAGTAGCTGCTGCTCGGGTACGTTATGCATACCTGATAGCCCATCCTCTTAATGAATGTACAGGACTGGCCTGCTGGCATCTTTATGGTGGTGTGAGTTCAGTCTGTTGCTCCCTGAACTATGGGGAAACCTGCAATTGCCACAAAGTCTCTGGCTCCTTCAGGTTGACTGTGGCAATCAATTGAAAAATGCAACATACTGATTTGGCCTTCAGACCATAATGCCGCGATATGCTGCACACTGCATAATGCCACTGAGTCTCCACAGGTGTCCTGAAGGGATCCAGTGTCAAATATATTCAGTGCTACAGTCACCTTGATGGCTATTTGTATTGGGTGACCAACCATGCAGTTGGAAGCTATCTCTTCTGCCAGAATCTCACAGAGAGATTATTGTGGCTCCAGAGAGTCCCAGTCTTCTCTCACAATGTGTCTTTGACATTTGAAGATAACTCATTCTCAGCCTATGTACTTGACTGGCAGCATAAGTCCTTGCTCTCTGCCTCCTTTGTTACAGGAAGACACCTGCGTCATCTTGTGCCGACGGAGATCTGCCACCATTATGCCCTACCAGTGCATCTGGCCCTCGCCCTTTCCCTTTTCCAGTTTAGGCCTATATTCCCCAGAGTTTAGAAGAGTGAGGGGAGATCTAATTGAGGTGTACAAGATGCTAAACGGTATGGATAAAGTAGATGTGGAGCTGATGCTTCTTCTTGTGGGGCATTCTAAAATGAGAGGTTATGGGTGGGATTCTCCAGCCTAGCCCCTGAAGGTGCAACGATTCTGCACCTTTGGGGCGGCCCGATGCCGGAGAGGTTCATGCCACTCCTTCGTATCGGATTTGCCCACCCCGCCGATTCCCGCAGAATCCTGCCCCATAGTCTTAGAATAAGAGGTAGCAGGGGCAGCACGGTGACACAGTGGTTAGCATTGCTGCCTACGGCGCTGAGGGCCTGGGTTCGAATCCCTGCTCTGGGTCACTGTCCGTGTGGAGTTTGCACATTCTCCCCGTCTGCGTGGGTTTCACCCCCACAACCCAAAGATGTGCAGGCTAGGTGGATTGGCCACGCTAAATTGCCCCTTAATTGGAAAAAATAATTGGGTACTCTTAGTTTATAAAAAAAGAAAAAAAAAGAATAAGAGGTAGCAAATTTAAAACCGATTTGAGGAAATACTTCTCCCAAAGGGTTGTGAAATTGTGGAATTCGCTACCGCAGAGTGTGGCAGATGCTGGGACAGTGAGTAAATTTAAGGAGTTAGACAGATTTTTAATTGGTAATGGGTCGAAGGGTTATGGAGAACAGGCAGGACAGTGGAGTTGAGGCCAGGATGGGATCAGCCATGATCACATTGAGGGTGTTCGGCTCGGGAGGTTAATTTGTCTACTCCTGCTTCTAGTTTATGTGTTCTCGGGAGGAGATGCTCTGGCTGATTTCGCAATCCAGCTCTTGGTCTGTAAACATTGTAGGTAGCAGATGAGGAACATATCAGCCATGCTAGAATGACGGAGCAGACCCGATGGGCTGAATGGCCTAATTCTGCACCTATATTTTATGAAGTTATGACCTCGTGACTCTCCAAAGCCTGTCCATCATCCGCAAGGCACAAGTCAGGGGTATAATGGTTTACTCTCCACTTGCCTGGTTGGGTGCAGCCCCAACAACATTCAAGAAGCTTGACACCATCCAGGACAAGGCAGCCTGTTCGGCATCCCACCCACAAACAAACATTCACTCCCTCCACCATCATGACACAGTAGCAACAGTGTATACCATCTACAAGATGCACAGCAGGAATTCACCAAGGCTCCTGAAATAGCCCCTTCCAAACCCACAACCACTACCATCTAGAACAGTCATTTTCAAACCCTTGGTCGCAACCCGTGCGGGTGGGCCGCTGACGTTGGGAGGGTTGCGGGGCCATGCGTCATGGCATTCCCGATCATGGGAATAAGTGCCCAACGGCGCGACCAGCTTTTAAAAATGCCAGCTGTGATCAGCTTTCAGAATGCTGGCCATGCAGTGCCCAGATCCGGAGCCCAGTGGGGAAGAACGCCTCTTCCTGACGTCAGTGCTGGAGTTTTCCTGCCTGGAGCGGTGGCAGAGAGCAGGTCGTGCACCCCATACGCTGAAGCTCCATGTTCTGGGTGCGAGAGAGATTCCTCCATTTTGCAGCTGCCAGCAGTGCTGGTGTGAACTCCAGGGCCACTGAGGAACAGCCCATAAAGAAGAAGCTGAACACAGGAACAGAGCAGCATAAAGATGATTACTTGAGGTATGGGTTATTAATTGTACCAATGCAAATCAGGATTCAAAGTTCAAGTGTGTTATTTGCAGGTAAGCACTGGCTAATGAAAGTTTAAAACCCTCAAATCTTCAAAGGTATTTTTTTCAATGGGTACAGTGAGATCTTTAATCATCAGCTGAAATCATCATCAGAAATGTAACATTGAATAACAAAGCAAGTGAGGTTGTGAGGACCAAGCAGGCTCACCTGCCACATTAAAGGTAAATTAAAATGGTGGGCCGTGAGGTTTGGGCGGCAGGGGTTGCGAAGGTCGACTGGCATGGGTCACAAAGGATGGCTGGATGGTAAAAAAGTCTGAAAAACATGGATCTAGAAGGACAAGGGAAGCAGATTCCTAGGAACACCACCACCTGGGTGTTCCTCTCCTAACCACTCACCATTCTGAGTTGGAAATATATCGCCGTTCCTTCACTTATCGCTGGGTCAAAATCCTAGAACTTCCTCCCCAATAACACTGTACCTGCCGTAGGCTACAGCATTTCAAGAAGGCAGCTCACCACCACCTTCTTAAGGGAAATTGGGGATCACAATAAATACTGGCCTAGCCAGTTCAGCACACACCACTTGTGTGAATAAAAAAAAATCTATACTCGAATCACAGGATGGGAACTTCCAGCCGTTACTGCTGCCGGGACCTTCTGGTCAAATGGACGGTGGCCACTGTTATGGGCCAGAGTTCAGAAAACCCCAAAGTGTATCATGGAGTTCACCTGACCCACAACTTTAAATAGATTGTGGTATGGGGAGGACACGGCCCACTCTACAGGTGTGGTACAGCAGAAATGGAAAAGTATTTTTTTAAAAGCAAAACAGTGTTTATTCTGTCAACTCAAGTTAACCTTTTTAAAACATACAGTGAACAACTTAGCAACCATCAATTCAAATACAACCCCCAAAGAATACAACACTACGTTATCCTTAAGCTGTCCTTTTAACATCCAGAAGACTTTTAAAAAAAACCTTTAACAGAAGCACATCATGTGAAAGTCACTACTGAGAGCAGTTATTAGTTTTAAATCACCAAAGGATCGATTTACAGTTTTTACATTACAGAGAGAGACTAATACCCCTTCTGGCTGTGACTGCAGCTATCCAGCTCTGAAAACGAAACTAAAACACACCCTGCAGCAAACAACCTAAAACGAAAGTAAAAAGCTGTCAGACAGCCCAGCTCCACCCACTCTCTGACATCACTGCAGTAATAAACACCCATTTCTTAAAGATACATTTCTTAAACACGCATTTCTTAAAGGTAATCTCACATGACACCTCCCGCAAAGAAAAAAATAAACCATCAACTTCAAGATGGTTTCATTTTTCACCTTTTCATTATCCTTTAAGAAATGCACACGGTCAATATACTTTTTTGTTTCAAAAAAACAACACACGCAAACAGGTATAATAATATAGTCTATTCTTTTTTTGTTCTTCTTCCTCCAACTGAAATCCTTCTCGATTGACAGTCTCTTTGAACAAGAAGGTCTCTACATGAACCATCCATTTCTCTATGCCTCAGCATGTCTCTTTAAGGTCAGATACTTGAAGTCAATCACATCACAGAGTCCCTTGTAATTCTCCAACACAGGAACATTGGTTATCACAGCTTTCAGGCGTCAAATGCCTGTTGAAAGTCCACTGTCCATTGAAATTTTCAACGTTTCTTCACGAAGCCCATCAGTGGAGCAACCACGCAACAAAAATCTTTCACCAATGTTCGATCAAATCCACTCATGCCAAGAAATCACATTATTTCCTTTTGTCTCAAGGGTATTGGAAACTCCTCAAGGAAAGTGACTTGGGCTTTTCCAAATTCACTTTTGGCTAGGTTTATCACCAAACCCGCCTCCTGAAGTCAATCGAATAACTCCATCAGATGTTTTAAAAGTTCTTTCCATGTCTGGCTGAAAACTAGTTGATCGTCGATGTATACCGCACAATTGGGTCATCCTGAAATGACTTTGTTAATTAACCGTTAAAATGTGGCTGGGGCATTTTCCATGACAAATGGCATTACTTTAAATTGGTATATACCATCTGGAATCACAAAAGCTGAAATCTCCTTCGCCCTTTCGGATAAAGGTACCTGCCAGTAACCTTAAAGTAAATCCAGTTTAGAAATAAAAGCTGATTGTCCCACTTTCTCAATGCAATCCTCCAAATGTGGGATAGGATAAGAGTCAGTTCTTGTAACTGCATTGACATTTCTATAGTCCACACACAACCGTTGGGTACCGTCTGGTTTTGGTACCATCACTATGGGTGAGCTCCATTGGCTGCAACCCACTTCAATTATGCCATTTTTAAGCATACTCTCAATCTCTTTGTCAACCTGTGCCAATTTTAAAGGGTTAAGTCTATATGGATGTTGTTTGATTGGAACAGCATTTCCCACATCGTCATCACATATAGTCATTTTAGTACTTCCCAATTTATCTCCACAAACTTGCCCATGTGATATCAATAACTCTTTCAGGTCAGTCCGTTTTTCCTCTGGAAGGTAACTCAACTATTTATCCCACTTTTTAAGAACATCCTCATTTTCCAATTTAATTTGAGGTCTGTCAAATTCACAGTCATCTGGATTTGGTTCGTCACTTTGAGTTAAAACCTCCTCCTTTTCCTTTCCTTCCCTTTCAAAGTACCTTTTAAGCATTTTCAAATGACACACTCGGTGAATTTTCTTTCTATCTGGCATTTTTACTACATAATTCATCTCACTTAATTTACGTTCAATCTGATAAGGTCCACAAAACCTTGCTTTTAAAGGTTCACCTACCACTGGTAACAACACTGACATTTTATCTCCAATGGCAAAACTACAAACTTTGGATTTCTTGTCCGCTACGTGTTTCATCACATTTTGTGCAACTTTTAAATGTTGTCCAGCCAATTCACCTGCTCTATTTAATCGGTTCCTAAAATTTTTCCTTGATCAATTTAAGTGGTCCTCTTTCCTCATGACCAAAAATTAGTTCAAAAGGATTGAATTTGGTTGACACATTAGGTGTATCCCTAATTGCAAACAGTATGAATGGAATTCCTTTTTCCCAATCCTCTGGTTAATCTTGACAATAAGCCCTCAACATTGTCTTTAATGTCTGATGCCACCTTTCGAACGCTCTCTGCGATTCTGGATGGTACGCAGTTGATTTAAATTGTTTTATTCCTATGCTATCCATAACTTCTTTGAATAACCTGCAGGTAAAATTTGATCCTTGATCCAATTGTATTTCTGTGGGTAGTCCATATCTAGTAAAGAATTTAAGTAATTCCTCCACAATCTTTTTAGCTGTAATATTATGTGCTGGAATGGCCTCTGGACACCTAGTAGACACATCCATTATAGTCAAAAGATATTGATTCCCACTTTTCGCTTTAGGAAGTGGTCCTACGCAATCAATTAGGACCCTTGTAAAAGGTTCCTCAAATGCTGGAATGGGTATTAAGGGCACTGGTTTTATCATTGCTTGAGGTTTCCCTATCACAAACATGTGTGACATGATTGACAAAATTTAACTACATCGTTATGTAGTCCAGGCCAATAAAAATGTTTTTGTATTTTAGCTTGAGTTTTCCTTATTCACAAATGACCTCCCACTGGTACCTCATGTGCAACTCACAGCACCTCCTTTCTATACCCTACCAGCAATACTACTTGATGAACTTCTGCCCACTTTTCATCCGCCTGCATATGTAAAAGTCTCCATTTTCTCATCAAGACATCACTTTTACAGTAATAATACTCTGGCATACATGCAGATTCTTCTTCCGTGTATGCTTTCTGATACATCCGGTTTGTTTCTACATCTTTCTGTTGTAACTCCACCAATTATCTGAACTAAAAATATCCGCCTCATCTTCCACCTGTTCTTGTTCTTTTTCAACCATCTGATCAAAAATCGTTTCTGATAATTGCACTTCAACTTCATCTTCACTCTTTGATTTCTCCTCTTGTCTTAACCTATGACTTTGTGACCTTGTTACTACACAATCCGGAAAAATCCCTGGATATTCGTCCTTCAACACTCCAGTTGTCTGCTTTTCCACAGGCTTATCAACCACAGTAGGCATCACTCCCACCTGCATTCCAGCTATATCATTACCCAAGATAAACTGTATTCCTGGACAAGATAGTTTCTCTATTACTCCTACGACCACTTCACCACTCTTCACTGGACTTTCCAACCTTCTACCATTTCACCGCTCTTCACTGGACTTTCCAACCTTATCTTATATAATGGAACACTACTCCACATATTACCACCTTTTTCTGGCAACATTCTTCCCAAACTACATAACTCCTCATCTCGTCCCATTAAAGACTGACGAGCTCCCGTATCTCTTAAAATTGTGACTTCTTTACCTGCTGCTCCTGATACACATGAGTAAACTTTACCCACTCAAGTAAATTCTTTAAAGAGATCTGGCACCTTCTTATCAATCACCTCTTGATCAGGCTGTACAATCTTTTGCACTTCCTTCACTTCACTTGGGCTTTCCTTTACCACTTTAACAAACTCCACTGTCTTATCCTGTTTTACCACATCAGCCTTCCCAGTGCTTTTCTTCAACCACCAACACTGTAACTTTACATTGCCTAGTTTATTACAGTGAAAACATTTGAAACTTTTCATGTCTCTTCCACCCTCCTGAATTCCATTTTTAATCTGAGGTACACTCTTCTTATTATCGCCCATCAGGTCACCTTTATCTTTACCACTTGAGTATTTCTCACGCCTTCAATTTCTATCCCTCTCAGGCTGAAACTGATGTCGAAAACCAAACTTTGAACTAATTCATAATCATCATGCAGCAGGGTAGCATGGTGGTTAGCATAAATGCTTCACAGCTCCAGGGTCCCAGGTTCGATTCCCGGCTGGGTCACTGTCTGTGTGGAGTCTGCACGTCCTCCCCCTGTGTGCGTGGGTTTCCTCCGGGTGCTCCGGTTTCCTCCCACAGTCCAAAGATGTGCGGGTTAGGTGGATTGGCCATGCTAAATTGCCCGTAGTGTCCTAATAAAAGTAAGGTTAATGGGGGGGGGGGGGGGGGGGGGGTTGTTGGGTTTCGGGTAAAGGGTGGATACGTGAGTTTGAGTAGGGTGATCATGGCTCGGCACAACATTGAGGGCCGAAGGGCCTGTTCTGTGCTGTACTGTTCTATGTTCTATGTTCTATGTTCTATCTGTCATTTCTGCTGCTAATCTCGCAGTTTTAACCCTCTGCTCTTCCGCATGAGTTTTCACTACATCAGGAGTTGAATTTTAAAACTCCCCCAAAAGTATAATTTTTCTGAGAGCTTCATACGTTTGGTCTATTTTCAAAGCCCTTATCCACCAATCAAAATTACTCTGTTTGATCCTTTCAAACTCCATGTATGTTTGAATTTCTAACCTTTGTCTGTAGGCTTCAGGCACTAGTTAATATGCACCCAAGATGGATTTTTTTCACCTCCTCATACAACTCAGATACCTCCTCCGGTAGGGATGCAAAAACTTCACTCGCCCTACCTACCAGTTTTGTTTGAATCAGTAATACCCACATGTCCTGTGGCCATTTGTTTAGCTACCGTCTCAAATGAAATGAAAAAGGCTTCTACCTCCTTCTCATCAAACCTTGGCAATGCTTGGACATATTTAAATAGATCCCCACCAAGCCTTCGACTATAACGCTTTCTCTCACTATTCTCATCACTATCATCCAACTGTACGTTTCCCTTTACGCCTGCCAATTTTAACTGACTGTCATGTTTCATGGCAATTTTCTGAAGTTCAAACTCTCACTCTTTGGGCGGAATTCTCCGACCCCCCATAGGGTCGGGGAATCGCCCGGGGCCTTCGTAAATCCCGCACCCGCTGTGGACGGAATTCTCTGCCACCCGGGAATCGGTGGGGGCGGGAATCGCGCCCCGCCGGTCGGCGGGCCCCCCGCGGCGATTCTCCGCCCTGCGATGGGCCGAAGTCCCGCCGCTGTCAGGCCTCTCCTGCCGACGTAGTTTAAACCGCCTCTGTGCCGGTGGGAGCAGGCAGCTCGAGCGGGCACCAGGGTCCTTGGGGGGGTGCAGGGCGATCGGACCCTGGGGGTTGCCCCCATGATGGCCTGGCCCGCGATCAGGGCTCACCGATCGGCCGGCGGGCCTGTGCTGTGGGGGCATACGTTTTCTTCCACCGCCGCCATGGCCTCCACCATGGCGGAGGCGGATGAAAACCCCTCCACCGCGCATATGCCGGTGGTGACGTCAGCGGCCGCTGACGCTCCGGCGCATGCGCGGACTCACGCCTTTCGGCCAGCCCCGACACTGGTCAGTGTGGCGCCAAAGGCCGTTGGCGTCAGTCGGCGGAGCGGGAGCCACTCCGGTGCAGGCCTAGCCCGAAAGTTGCAGAGAATTCTGCACCTTTGGGGAGGCCCGAAGCTGGACTGGTTGGCGCCACTCCGCTACGCCGGGACCCCTGCCCTGCCGTTTAGGGGAGAATACCGACCTTTATGTTTTTCCCTGATCTGTATCTCCCTTTCTCTTTCTTTTTTCTCTCTTTCTCTTTCGTATTCAAGCTGCGTTAATTCTTTCTCATGTTCCATTTGTTTAATTTGTAACTGAATTTTTGCCATTTCCAATTAGTTAAACTGTATCTCAGGCAAATTTAAATGATTAGCCACTGCCATAATTACCTCACCTTTTTGCATTTTGTCAGGCTTGTTAACTGCAATGTTTTTGCCAAATCTAACAGTCTGCTTTTAGTCTCTGTCCGTAAGGTACTGCGTGTGACTGTCTCCACCCCAAAAACATCTGAGCCTCTGAAAGAGCCATTTTCCACAACACACTCCCTACTTAAACTATAATACCATACCTGTAAAGCAACCACAATATGTTCACCCCTCACTGTCTTTACATTCACTAAGCCAATCCAATAGATAGACCTTTATCCCCCTCCAGCCCCCAATCGGTTGAGAGAACCCCAAAGTGTATCATGGAGTTCACCTGACCCACAACTTTTAATAGATTATGGTATGGGGAGCACACGGACCACTCTACATGTGTGGTACAGCAGAAATGGAAACAATATTTTGTAAAGCAAAACAATGTTTATTCTATGAACTCAAGGTAACCTTTTTAAAACATACAGTGAACATCTTAGCAACCATTAATTCAAATACAAGCCCCAAAGAATACAACACTACTTAACCCTTAAGCTGTCCTTTTAACATCCAGAAGGCTTTTTTAAAAAAACCTTTAACAGAAGCACATAAGGTTAAAGTCACCACTGAGAACAGTTATTAGTATTAAATCACCAAAGGATCGATTTATAGTTTTTAGATTAGAGAGAGAGATTCATACCCCTTCTGGCTGTGACTGCAGCTATCCAGCTCTGAAAACGAAACTAAAACACACCCTGCAGCAAACAGCCTAAAATGAAAGTAAAAAGCTGACAGACAGCTCAGCTCCACCCACTCTCTGACATCACTGATAAACATTCATTTCTTAAAGGTGCATTTCTTAAACACCCATTTCTTAAAGGTACTATTACATGACACCACCCACCATGGGGAGGATACGATCAAAAGGAGACCCCATTGACAGCAGTAAATCCCATCAACAGGCAATGGCAGGCTGGCTCTGCTGCTTCAACTTTTTGCAGCTTCAATTGTCCATCTGTTAATCTGTTGCAATGTTGCCAGCACCTCAAGTATCTCTCAGTGAAAAAAAAACTCCAATACATTGATAAGAATGCATGATTAGAATTGCACTTCCAATCTTATTTGTGTTATGGAAGCCTAAATGGTGAGGAAAGGAGCCACACTAAGGAGGCCAAAAGTGCCACAATATAAATCAAAGACAATTTAAAATCATTTTCAGGTCAGGGTCTAATTTATTTTAAAATACTAGAACTCTGTGCTCTGAATGATCAGCCAAATATTTGTTTCCCACACCTCCTGCATTCTGCAACCTCTTCAAACCAAACCTGGCACCGCCTAATCATTGTATCATATTGTATTTTCTTGTTAATCTTCAACCTTAGCAGTGTCCTGCCTTGTCTATTGGCAGGCCAGTTTTCATCTCAGGTCTGATTGCAGTTTTAGAAGCTTCTCATGCAATTATGATGTGCCGTGAGCAGTAGCAGATTTCCATTCAGGACAATCAAAATTAGATGTTGGAGTTCATATAGAATGTACAGTGCAGAAGGAGGCCATTTGGCCCATTGAATCTGCAGCAGCCCATGGAAAGAGCACTCTACTTAAGCCCATACCTCCACTCTATCACCATAAACCAGTAACCCCACCTAACCTTTTTTTTTTGGACACCAATGGCAATTCAGCATGGCCAATCCACCTAACCTGCACATCTTTGGACTGTGGGAGGAAACTGAAGCACCCGGAGGAAACCCATGCAGTCACAGGAGAACATGCAGATTCCACACAGACAATCACGCAAGCCGGGAATTGAACCCTAGAGCTGTGACGCAACAGTGCTAACCACTATGCTACCGTGCCACCCATTGCCGTCCTGTGGACAGTTCCACTGAATAATCACCGGGCTCCTGATCTCGTCATATAACTCTTCAACCTGAACGTTTCGGCTCATGATAACCTCCAATGCACTAAAAGCATGTTCTTTCAACTGGACCTCTATTTTTATTCCTGAAAGGGCTGGTAGTAGCTTTTTTTCTGCAGAAGTGATTAATTACAAGTGTCTTTCACATACCGAGCAAATGATCAGGTCCAGTTACTCCAACATCATTTTTTTAAAAACAACATACAATACTGCTTTCATGACCTCAGGTCTAATGTGAACGAGACTTCTTGTACAAGTCTGAGTCTTTATTATCTCTCTCTCTCTGAAACAGCGAAGAGTGAAAACAAAACTGCTTTAAGCTATGCCCAAGGAAATTATTTCTACTACCCTAAACAGAGACATCACTGTTTCCTATTATTCGTTAAGTTCTTGGCAACGTACCAGGGGAAGCCTCACAGTTCACTGTAACATTGTTCTTAACAATCCACCTAGTTCCCACATATCTGCCGTGAAGTGAGTGCATTTCTTTTAGTTTAGCTCATGAACATGCCTGGTCTTCACAATTGATTGCACCACCCATTTTAATCACAGCTAGAGGAGTCTATCACCGTTGTGCTGAGCAATATCATTACATATCAGCCCTGAAAGTAGCAACACTAAAATGTTAAACCAAAACTTATCTATGTACTTCAGTATGTTTGTGAGAATTTTCAACCGGATTGTATTAAAATACAAAACATATTTTCAGACATGACAGCTTTATATCTTTAAATGGTTCAACACTTTTTGCACTTTGTGGATGTGTTTGCTTGCAACAGTACCAGACCAGACCCCAATGTATGTTAGGAAACTGGACGAGAAACCCCAACAACTTTGTAATGTGTCAACTGTGAGGAAAGGATACTTTACCCCCAGCAGTAATTCCACTGACAAATAGGGATCTTTTGCATTAAAACAAACTTTATTCTTAACACAGGACCAACTTTATTAACATCATAAAGAATGGCTTACAATTAACTGTTAAACAATTCTTAACAATAAAAGAAAATGAACTTCTAACATGTACCATCTCTCACCAATTAAGCAAAATCCGTTACAAGTCAAGAGTGACTTGTAAATAAAGTTAGCAAACACAGAGATACTTGCTGTCCTCAATGTGGAGAGTTGCTTTCAGAAAAGGAGAGAGATGTTTTCTAAGCACAACCTGCAAATTCTCTTGTTTTCGGCAACTAAAAGTTAAACTGCTTGCTACAGACCTGGCTTCACCCATCAATTACATAATCTCCATCCCACTAACTGTTGTATGACCATCTTATTAAGGCTAAACCATCTCCTCAATTATTTAAACCCCAAGGAACCTTCTTTCTATTGGCAAACGTCTATTAGCCCTATATAGGTAAATAATTAGCTGGTTATAATCAATGATTATCCCACTTTTACAGCATCTTAATTGCATATTTTGCAGACGCATCGCCTTCCACTATGTTAAGACAGGATTTATAAAAAATAAACAAGGATGGGATTCTCCATAGCCCGACTGAAAAATCGGAGGACTCCCAACGCAGGAATCGGGGCAGGTGCTGGTGGTGCTCCGCCCCCTGCCATTCAGCATCATTGAGACGCACGCTGCGCGTAGTCACAATGCCATTGGTATGCCATGAGTTAGCCCACCCGTGCTGTTCCACCTCCAATGGGCTGGGTTCCGAATGGCGCATGCCACGTGTGAACCAGCAGTCAGGAGCCTAGCGTGCCGTCATGTGGACAGTGTCCAGTGCTACCACATTCAGTCGAGATCCATGCCACTGCTCGAGGGGCTTCTGCCAGAGCTGGGGGATGGTGGGTGGGGGGGGGGGGGGGTGGGGGGGGGGAGGTGTGGCCAGGAGGTGGGTTGTGGGGTCGGGGTGGGCGGGTACGTGGTCCAGCACAGCCAGTGCCATCTTTTCCGGCGTAACCGGTGCGTGTGTGAGGGGTGTAGGCCTGCATGGCTCTGCAGCAGCTTGTCAGCCCTGCGCATGTGCAGCCTGGGACCCTGCGACTCTCTGGCCATTTTTCGTGCATTCCGTGAATGTTTCACATAGCGCCGGTGTTAGCCCCTCACCGGTAGCGGAATCGGTGAGGGTTTCATGACGATTTTCCCATCGTGAAACACCACGGAACCTCCATTGGCGTCGTCACTTAGCCTCAGGAACACAGAATCCAGCTCCAAGTCTATTCTTCATGTTAATTTTACAAATTCTACATCATGTTACTTTGGTTAACAAACACTTACATGTTTCCATTTATCTTTGGGTAACGTCTTGTGTAATTCACAGAGCCAGCAGAGGGTGAAAATTACCATTCCAATTTATTAAATCCTGTTTCATTATAATCTACAAAGAGTAAAAGATTGAAGCATGAGGTGCAGGGTAACTTTCCCTAAATTTAAAGTATTAATTGAGTCAAACTAAATAAACAACTAAGTGGAAACTACTGACAGGTTGTTTAGAATGATGAAGCTTAAATTGAGTGCATTTAATTAAAATAATATTGCCCCTGCTTAAAATATCATTACATATATGAGTAATTTGGCTGAAAAAATATTATTTATTTCAGGCAAAGCTGCTCTGCAACAGAACTGCTGTAAAAGTTTGTGAGCTGTAACGGAGTATCACAGATGCTGAAGGCAGTGTACATTGCAATAGGAAATATGCCTAGATTCGTAGGGATTATATAAACCAAGGTAATAGTATTTCTGCTGTATAATAATTAGTGGACTGTAAAATAAAATGTATGATTCAATTCCTCATCATATCCTACCCTTCCCATGATAAATGATTAACTTTCTAATGCTTGAGTTAATGCAATGCTAATGGAAGGAAATGCAAATTAATCAGTTCAAATCAGTAAAAGTTTAAATGAACTTAATTGTAATTATAAACTTATAATTATATATGTGGTTCAGGAATGTTCAGTCAGTTAGCTTACAGCAATTTTCCATGGTTTTTCAATGAAAAAGTTAACCTCTTATCAGTTCATTCATTGGAATTGCCATAAAGTGGATCATTCTAATATGATGCAACTTCTGTAACCAGATGCTAGAAAGAGGGGAATTTATAAAATTAATTTACCAGATGTGGGTGTGGCTGGCTAGGCCAACATTTATTTCTCATCCTAGTCGCCCTTCAGAAGGTGATGGTGAGGTGCATTCTTGGACCGCTGCAGTCCATGTAGTGTAGGTACACCCACTGTGCTGTTAGGGAGGGAGTTTCAAGATTTTGATGTCACGTCAGTGAAGGAATGGAGATATATTTGCAAGTCAGGATGGTGAGTGACTTGGAGGTGATGGGGTTCCCAGGTATCTGCTGCTCTTGTCCTTCTAGATAGTAGTGGTCGTGGGTTTGGAAGATGCTACATAAGGAATCTTGGTGAGTTCATGTAGTGCACCGTGTAGATAGTGCACACGGCTGTCATGTTTGTTGGCGGTGGAGTGATTGAATGTTTTGTGGAATGGATAGCAATCAAGCGTGCTGCTTTGGCCTGGATGGCGTTGGGCTTCTTGAATGTTGTTGGAGCTGCACTCATCCAGGCAAGTGGAAAGTACTCCACTATGTTCCTGATTTGTGCCTTGAAGATGGTGGACACACTTTGGGAGGGGTCGGGCGGGGGGGGGGGGGGGGGGGGGGGGGGGGGGTCAGGAGGTGAGTTACACTGAGGAATTCCCTAGCCTTTGACCTGCTCTGGCAGACAGTTTTTATATGGCTAGTCCAGTTCAGTTTCTGGACAATGGTAACCTCCAGGATATTGACAATGGGGCATTCAATGGTGGTAATGCCATTGAATGTCATGGGGCGGTGGTTAGATCCTCCCTTGTTGAAGATGGTTACTGCCTGGCACTTGTGCGGCATGAATGTTACTTGCCACTTGTGAGCCCAAGCCTGGATATTGTTCAGATCTTGCTGCATTGAGACATGCTTCAGTATCAGGGGGGTCACAAATGATGCTGAACATTGTGCAGTCATCCGCAAACATCCCCACTTCTAGCCTAATAATGGAAGGAGGTCATTGATAAAGTAGCTGAAGATGGTTGCACCTAGAACATCACCCTTTGGAATTCCTGCAGCGATGATTGACCTCCAACCACGACAATAATCTTCCTTTGTGCCAGGTATGACTCCAATGAGTGGAGAGTTTACCCCCTGCTTCCCAGTGACTCCAGTTTAGTTAGGGCTCCTTGATGCTATATTCAGTCAAATGCTGCCTTGATGTCAAGGGCAGTCACTCTCACCTCACCTCAGGAATTCAATACTTCTGCCCATGTTTGAATCAAGGCTGTAATGAGGTCAGGAGCTGAATTATCCCGGTGGAACTCAAACTCAATGAGCAGGTTATTGCCGAATAATTGCCACTTGATACTGATGATCGAGAGTAGACTGATAGGACGGTAAATGGCTGAGTCAGATTTGTCCTGTTTCTCGTGTACAGGACATACCTGGGCAACTGTTCATTGGCAACTTTTACCATTCACTATGAACATCGAAATAAGATTAGGTCCAATCAGTTTAACATTAAATAATAAACTGTAATAAGCTTAATAAGCTGATACAAATTAATTATTTATTTCAAAAAACCTCTTGGTATAATCTGATATAAGAACAGTGACATTTGAAAATGAACCATAATGAAAAATCATGCTATTCATTCATTCTGTGGAGTTTGCACATTCTCCACGTGTTTGCGTGGGTTTCCTTCGGGTGCTCTGGTTTACTCCCACAGTCCAACGATGTGTACATGAGGTTGATTGACCACGCTAAAATGTCCAGAGTGTTCAAACATTAGCTAACGCTACGGGGATATGGTGGGGCAGTGGGCCTACGTGGGGTGCTCTTTTGGAGGGTCGGTGACGCCTCGATGGGCCTAGAGTCATTGAAAACCATGTCAATTTTGTCCCTATCAAAAAACCCATCATTAGTGCATGCAGTTCCTGTTACACCTCTAGATGGCACTGTAATAGTTGCCTTCAATGCCAAAGATATCATAGCTGTCTGCTGCACACTCACTCGTGCCTAGCTTTTCTGCCACCAATCATCTTTTTGCTGCTGCAGTCATAACCTACATTAGACCCTACTATCTGCCAATCTGATCACTGATTATAACTTGGGCTACTTTGTTTGTTGAAATGTATGTCCTTTTGAAATATTCTAAAATTTACATATATTTTTAAAACTATATAAATTCAAATCCATGTATTCTACAATGTCAATAACAATATATCATGCATATTATGTGTACATATTTTAAATATTTTTAAAAACACAATCTAAGTGTAGAACACACATTTATTATCGCACTTTACAGAAAATAAGCTAATATTATTCCCTCCTCCACGGTCAGATACAACCCCCCCCCTCCCCATTCTACCTTCCCCATCTCCTCCAGCTTCTCTGCCCCATCTAACCCACTTCACCTTTCATCCCTCTCTGATCTGTAACCTCCATCCATGCTCTACTTTTCCCTGTCTCCCAGCTTCTAACATTCCTCTACCACTGACTTCACAGCCAGTATTACAGCCTGAGCTCTCTTTCCCTTCCTCTCACTCCTCTCTAAACCTTATTCCAATCTTACACCTGAATGATCAGCTACCATCTACAAATTTGAATGGAGAGGAAGTCTGTAAAGTAACACTGAGTGTACAATGGAGAAGAGAGGAAATGAAGATCATGGTGAAACAAACAGGACAGATTGGTCTTTGGCAAAAAAAAGAACTGTAAGAATTGAAAGAGAGAGTTTTAAAAGAGCCACAAGAAACTTCTCAATAAGTTAGAAAGAGAATAAATACTTGTGAAATGATTGGCTAAAATTGAACTAATTGATACATAGCTAACCTTAACATTTGCAATATGCATTCTCGACACGTTAACCATCCTTGGCGTGACATTTCCAACTGTCCTGGCATGATGTTGTTGATAGTATTAATTTATCTTAATCTCTCCATCTCCTCAAACTGTCTTACCTTTCTAGCCTTAGTTCACAGCTGAGCCTGGGGCTGTTCTCACCCAATATCCATACATGTGCACATTGTTACAACAGCCTGGGGTAGTACGTGGTCAATTCCAGCCCCATGTGCCTCGGAGTCACAGCATAAGTGAATTAACCGATACCTCTTATAAAAATACCCGTGGTATTTGGTCCTTAGCTGCCCAATATTCACAGTCATCAGGTTTATAAATGTAAACCCAATTACTGTTTATTTATAACAAGAACTATCATGAAATAAGCAGTAAATGCAACTTAGTAATGACAAGTTAATGCCCAATACCCACTTTAACGTTCCCGCACCCTCTACACACACACACAAGACAGACAAACACAGAGGGGAGGAAAGGGGGATTAAAAATCATAGTGGAGGAATAAATAGCCTTTGTTTCAGATGATGGTTCTTTCACACACTTTCTTCACAGTAAGCTTGCAGAATAAAGTCTTTGGTTTGCAGCCTGTAATGATCTTCTTTGTAGATTCATTCATTCAGGTACTTGTACTTTAAAAATGCATTACTTGCAGGTTTTCCTGAAGAGGCACCTTATTTCTCATCAAACTTTGCTTTCAGTTTGTGGTTTGTCTCCAGGCCTCTGTAGTTCCAGGAAAACAGAATGCAGAGGCTTTCTGGAGAGAAAGTCAACCCTCACTGCGGCCCTCAGGAGTTGGTTTGATGGATCTTTCTGGAGAGAGTTAGCTGGACCTTTCTTTCACCGTGCGGCCAGAATCAAAACTGAAACCAAACTCAAACCTTGGGACTCTGAAAAATATCCTAGTGGAATAAGATCCAATTACCACCTGTTACCAGGCAGAACCCAGCCTGATCCAATCACCACCTGTTACCAGGCAGAGCACAGACTTTTGGGCCAATTCAATGGCCACCAGCCAATCAATAACACTGAGTCCCAACTCATCTCTCAGCCATTGATGCCAGCCAGCCTGCAGCTTCGCTTTAAACCATCACAGCCTTCTGGATTCATCCTGCTTGAATTAAAGATACAGGCTTCTTGCCTTTAAAAAACATGTCCAATAATCATCCACAGATCAAAAATGTAATGGCAAAAAGTAAAAGAAAGGGGAAATAGGGGATAAATGGAATAAACAGGAAAGACCCGGACAACATCCATAAAACTTTACCGGATAACGAACAGGAAAAGAGACATGTCCAATTTTACTCTTGCTAACTATAGGTTACTGAGCTGTATTAGACTCTCAGCCGGGATCTGCTAACTGTACCTCCCCAATCTGTGAAGCTAAGATAGTCACTGAATAAACTTGCACAGGCATCAGGAGAACTGAATTTAAATTTCATGATGGAAAACTATACATTCATAATATATGGTCTGTTCTGAAAGAACACCCTACCTAGGCCCACATACCTGTCCTATCGCCGTAACCCTCTAATTGTTTAATAGTTTATTAATTGGAATGAATACAAGAATATGCAGCAGGAATTAAAAAAGCAACAGTCTTTCCATTTTGCCTTTATGCATGATTTGCTTCAATATTTTCATTGATATATATGTATTTAGTCAATTCTTAGCTTGGGTAGCACGTTACACGTACCTATTGCCGGAGCTCCAACATTCTGGAAAGGACATTCCAAGCTTCCCTCCTGTGACCGGCCAAAGATGGCAGAGTAGATGGCTATCACCATACTCCGTTTACAGTTCAGCCGTAGTTTGTCATCTTCACAAGCCACTTTACTCTTGTATTCATCTGTAATTACGTAAAATGACTTGTTAAGTTCTCCTTTTAACCAACCGAATCAGAATTCCACCTTTTACCCAGCTTCTGGAAACTGAGAATTAAACTGGCTAAACCACCTTATTAAATCCTTAAGTTCATGATTAATCAACAGTAATTAAATGATCACATTCCTTTGTCTGTGCTTAGCTGTTACACTTCAGGATATCATACCATTTTTAAACAGAAAGAGATGGGAGGAAGGAAAGTTACATTTAATAGTTATGTGTTAATGTAAATATATTTCCGCAGCTTTTTAAAAATCATTAACACAAAAGGTGATGTAAGTTCTGATGAGCTAAGCTTTACTGTTGTAAACCAGATAATTTGTTAGCATCATAGATTCCCGATAGTATGGAAGGAGGTCATCCGGCCCATCAAGTCCGCACTGACCCTCCGAAAGCGAAACCCCCACCCCATCCCATAACTCCACCTAATGTTTGGCTATTAAGGGACAATTTAGCATGGTAAACCTACCTAAACCTGCACATCTTTGGACTGTGGGAGGAAACTAGAGCACCCGGAGGAAACCCCTGCGGGAAGCAAGTAGAAACTCCACACAGTCACCCAAGGTCGTAATCGAGCCTGGGTCCCTAGCGCTGTGAAGCAGCAGTGCTAACCACTGAGCCACCATGAACACGTGTTAGGAGATCCCTGTTCCAGGTACTTGACAGGGATTGTCTGTCTGTTTTAAGTTTACAGTCTAAGAATAATTATTTTATAAATCCATTCTGCGAACAAATGGCCAAGAAAGGTCCTGGAATGTGATGATTTGGGGCTGGTTTAGCACAGAGCTAAAGAGCTGGCTTTGAAAGCAGACCAAGGCAGGCCAGTAGCATGGTTCAATTCCCGTACCTCCCCGAACAGGCGTCGGAATGTGGCGACTAGGGGTTTTTCACAGTAACTTCATTTGAAGCCTACTTGTGACAATAAGTGATTTTCATTTTCATTTCATGATTGACTTCCCCAGGCTTGGTCCATTACAACTTGTTATAGAAACTGTGCACTCACTACTATGCGTGCCTATAATGCTGCCGATGCTACTCAACACCAAGATGCTATGAGTTGCATGGAATCCTGTCCAAGGGATGTTTCACCAGTATGCTCAGTGTCCCTAACCTTTTGTATCTGTTTTGTTACCTGTGTGGTAGGTAACATGTGCTACTCATTCCTTGGCTAATGAAGAGGTCTTCTGAATCTCGATGAAGAAGATTCGAACTCATTCAGTAGTAACAAAAGGTTTATTGAGTAACTATAACAATAATTGCATGAGTTCTTTACTTCAACTTTGATACTAGTGTTAAGATTAACAAGATCTAACTACAGTAACTATACGTAACTCCACGAGCCATCTGAACTACTCTGCTATTGCCCTGGTCACAGTGCACTCCCGAGAGAGCCAGAGACCCAATGTGGTTGCCTTTTATACCCCTGTTGGTCCGGCCCTCTAGTGATCATAGAATTTACAGTGCAGAAGGAGGCCATTCGGCCCATCGAGTCTGCACCGGCTCTTGGAAAGAGCACCCTACCCGAGGTCAACACCTCCACCCTATCCCCATAACCCAGTAGCCCCACCCAACACTAAGGGCAATTTATCATGGCCAATCCACCTAACCTGCACATCTTTGGACTATGGGAGGAAACCGGAGGACCCGGAGAAAACCCACGCACACACGGGGAGGATGTGCAGACTCCGCACAGACAGTGACCCAAGCCGGGAATCGAACCTGGGACCCTGGTGCTGTGAAGCAATTGTGCTATCCACAATGCTACCGTGCTGCCCATGTGATCATGTGGTGCTACTGATTACACATTAACCCCTTGTGCACATGCACATATAGAGATCACTACAGATCAACTGTGCTTCCACACATCCTGAAGTAAGGTACCAGGTGACATGGCCTGTACAGCAGCTGAAGCAGTTTCTGCATGTGTGTGAGGCATTTGTGCAATGTGGCAATTGACTTTATTGTGCTGGAACAACAAGTGCCAGCCCTGAGCTGCATGTTTATATCCCCCACCTAACTACAGCATTCCATCTTAAAACATCAAGCAGCATGGACAATTAAACTTCCACCTCTGTGATCCCGGTGTAACCAAAATATTCCAAACAAACTCATGGCCGTGGTACATCTGTGGTCATTCAGTCCATGAACGCAACAACTTTCCTTTTCCAGGATCCTAAAAGAGGTAGCTGAGGAGATTGTTGAGGCATTGATGGTGATCTTTCAGGAATCACTGGAGGCAGTAAGGGTCCCAGAGGACTGGAAAGTGGCTAATGTAACACCACTGTTTAAGAAGGGAGGGAGGCAGAAGGCAGGAAATCATAGGCCGGTTAGCCTGACTTCAGTCATTGGTAAGATTTTACAGTCTGTTATTAAAGATGAGATCGCAAAGTACTTGGAAGTGCATAGTCAAATAGGACTGAGTCAACACGGCTTTGTCAAAGGGAGGTCATGCCTGACAAATCTGTTAGAGGTCTTTGAGGAGGTAACAAGGAAGTTAGACAAAGGAGAACCATTGGAAGTGATTTATTTGAATTTCCAGAAGGCCTTTGACAAGGTGCCACATAGGAGATTGTTAAATAAGTTAAGTGGCCATGGTGTTAAGGGTAAAATTCTGGCATTGATAGAAGGTTGGCTGACTGGCAGAAGGCAGAGTGGGGATAAAGGGGTCTTTTTCAGAATGGCAGCAGGTGACTAGTGTTGTGCCTCAGGTGTCTGTGCTGGGACCACAACTTTTCACAATATACATTAATGATCTGGAAAAAGGAACTGAAGGCACTATTGCTAGGTTGCAGATGATATAAAGATCTGTAGAGGGACAGGTAGTATTGAGGAAGCAAGGGGGCTGCAGAAGGATTTGGACGAGCTAGGAGAGTGGGCAGTGAAGTGACAAATGAAATGAAAAATGAAATGAAATGAAAATCGCTTATTGTCACGAGTAGGCTTCAATGAAGTTACTGTGAAAAGCCCCTAGTCGCCACATTCCGGCGCCTGTTCGGGGAGGCTGGAACGGGAATTGAACCGTGCTGCTGGCCTGCCTTAGAACATAGAACATAGAACAGTACAGCACAGAACAGGCCCTTCGGCCCTCAATGTTGTGCCGAGCCATGATCACCCTACTCAAACCCACATATCCACCCTATACCCGTAACCCAACAACCCCCCCCTTAACCTTACATTTATTAGGACACTACGGGCAATTTAGCATGGCCAATCCACCTAACCCGCACATCTTTGGACTGTGGGAGGAAACCGGAGCACCCGGAGGAAACCCACGCACACAGGGGGAGGACGTGCAGACTCCACACAGACAGTGACCCAGCCGGGAATCGAACCTGGGACCCTGGAGCTGTGGCGCATTTATGCTAACCACCATGCTACCCTGCTGCCCCTTGGTCTGCTTTAAAAGCCAGCGATTTAGCACAGTGTGCTAAACCAGCCCCAGCTGGTTTATGAAATATAATGCGGAAAGGTGTGAGGTTATGCACTTTGGAAGGAAGAATTTAGGCTTAGACTATTTTCTAAATGGGGAAATGCTTAGAAAATCAGAAACACAAAGGGACTTGGGAGTCCTTGTTCATGATTCTCTTAAGGTTCACGTGCAGGTTCAGTCGGCAGTTAAGAAGGCAAATGCATTGTTAGCATTCATGTCAAGAGGGCTAGAATACAAGACCAGGGATGTACTTCTGAGGCTGTATAAGGCTCTGGTCAGACCCCATTTGGAGTATTGTGAGCAGTTTTGGGCCCCATATCTAAGGAAGGATGTGCTGGCCTTGGAAAGGGTCCAGAGGAGGCTCACAATAATGATCCCTGGAATGGACAGTTTGTCGTATGAGGAACGGTTGAGAACCCTGGGTCTGTACTCGTTGGAGTTTAAAAGGATGAGGGGGAATCTTATTGAAACGTATAGGATACTGCGTGGCCTGGATAGAGTGGATGTGGAGAGGATGTTTCCACTTGTTGGAAAAACTAGAACCAGAGGACACCATCTCAGACTAAAGGGACGATCCTTTAAAACAGAGATGAGGAGGAATTTCTTCAGCAAGAGGGTGGTGAATCTGTGGAATTCTTTGCCGCAAAAGTCAATGGAATCACTGAGTGTCTTTAAGACAGAGATAGATAGGTTCTTGATTAATAAGGGGATCAGGGGTTAAGGGAGAAGGCAGGAGAATGGGCATGAGAACAATATCAGCCATGATTGAATGGCGGAGCAGACTCGATGGGCCGAGTGGCCTAATTCTGTTCCTTTGTCTGATGGTCTTTTGCACAATAGCAGTCCTTCCCCATGCTACCTTTGTGAAAAAGCAGCCAGTGCCTCACAGCCTCTGTAGCTGCTTCCCATTCGCGCTGACTAGGTGAAAGTAAGCCGTCAACCTTTACACAATAGTGGTCACTGAATAACTAGATCACTCTTTCAGAGCCCGCACAACTCAGTAGGATTTTTAGGAAACGGGGGGGAGGGGTTCAGGTAGTAAAGTCCTGGATTTCTGTCTTCCTAGTTTGAAGGCTAGGCGTCATTAGATTGACACCCCACTTCAGCTCACCAGTTCTGAGAGTGGAAGTTTCCAATGCTAGTTATATTTTTGCCTCTTTGCCAGGCAGGTGGGTAAATACAATTTTAGAATGGAGGGGCTGGCTCCTGGGCTGAATCAGTTGGTGGCCACAAACAACGGGCTGAAGTATTTTAGAGAGGCCCTTGAAGGAGAAGGACTCCTGCTTCCACTCGATACACCTAAAGAAAAACGAATTAAAAGTTTACTGTGCAGTCCCATTAAGAAATCACATCAAATTGATGTGGAAACTGCAGTAAATTGCTGGTTTAGCTCACTCAGCTAAATCGCTGGCTTTTAAAGCAGACCAAGCAGGCCAGCAGCACGGTTCGATTCCCGTACCAGCCTCCCCGGACAGGCGCCGGAATGTGGCGACTAGGGGCTTTTCACAGTAACTTCATTGAAGCCTACTCGTGATAATAAGAGATTTTCATTCATTTCATTTTTCATTTCATCTGCTTTTATATCAAATCCTGACAGGCGGTATGAGAGACCACTGCTCCGGGAAAAGATAACGGCAGCCCTGTGAAGTGAACTTCTAAATATTCCGAAGTGGACCAGCCTCTTTTGCTACATTTTTTAAACTTAAATGTTCGCAAAGAGTTGGCTGGTGTTGGCAAGCATTAAAAATATAACTCGCATTGTAAACTGAGCTCTGCACAAATATATTAGCATACACGTTTAGCTCCAATTTGTCGACCAGACTGCAATATGAAGCCAGCAGTATAAGCCACTTGTTGGCTTGCATTTCTATATAACAGAAGGTGGTGTCAAAGTGCCTGTAATATACGAGTAGGATAGGATCTTCAGACTGCTTTAAAAAAAAATGGCAAGAGCCTTTGAATACAGTCAAAAGTTACAATGGGTTTCTCTTTAACTCTCCCTTGTTAAAAATCTATAACTCCTGTTTCCAATGTGTGCTTACATGCTTTTGTTTTATTATCAGGCTATTCTTTTGCTTCAGTCACGCTTTTACCAAATACTAAAGCAAACGCTGGGTCGAATGATGGTCTGTTCTTATAGCCGGATTTGAACGGATTGGGAATGCCAAATATTCAAAAGGTGGAGAAGTATATGCAGTCTGAAAGGTTTTTTAGAATAATGCAGTTCTGCGTCCTCGGAGGTCAAAGGTGATGACCTCCACCCCTCCATTCTAAAATTGTATTTACCCACCTGCCTTGCAAAGAGTGTCTTGGTACAAAAGCTCGTCTCCCTGTACTGCCCTCTCATCAATACAAAAAGCTGCCTCAAAGGCCATTAGTTTCTGTAATGAAATAGTGCCACAAGCACATTACAACGGCCACGTGCTCCAACAGCACCAGAATGGAAACTACTTGTGATGGAGAAATGAGTGGCTAAATGGAATTGTAGTCACTCCAGAGATAAAATAAATTATCTGCTGACTAGCAGCAGGATTTGGGATAATCAAAAATTAAAACGCAATCCAATGTTAAGTGTGTTTATATAGGAGATGAATTGAAATTATAGATGGTTTCTATTAAGCAAACACACTGACAAAAGTGCTGTGCTCTGCAGGCAATTTACAAAGGGTTTGACACTTTGCCAGCGAGTCCAGATTTGAAAACTTCCTGAAGCTAAATCTCGAATAAAATAAGCAGGTTAAAAAGTGGCATTGGGTGTGAGTTGAAGGAAATCAATGAGCTAGTTTGACCTCAGAATAATCCACCTGACTGACAAACCTAAAAGAGGTGAAGGAAAACCAGTGCTTTAAAATTTCAACCTGAAAAAACAGAACAATGTTAGTGACCTTCCAGCCCAGGCTAAATGTGAAAACAAGAGCATTATCTATCTAAAACAGCATTCTATTTCACTTACGAAAGGAAACAAAACTTAACAAACAGAAATAACCACTCTACAGTTTCTACAACTTGCGCTTCAACTCAGCTCAGCCTCATCAATGAAGTCTGACCCAATTGGAAGGTTTAACTTTCTTTTAAATGTTGAATATAAATTAGGTTTAAAAAAGCAAGCTGATTTCATGGATTTATCTCTGTACACAAGTGTTCCATTCATCTTGAAATGATAAGCTGCAGGGGTCGTTCCAAACAGGGAGATGTGGTTTATTCATTCTTATATTTGATGTCCCCTATAATGTTAACAAGCAGGGTTTTGTCTCGGAGCAGATATTATTTCAGTCAATAGTTGGTAACCAGGTAGCAACCCATGCCAATACTACCTACAACTCTGACGATGAGACTGATATGAGGGACGCATATTTCACTGATTCCATTAGTACTGACAGTTTTGCAAAGTAACAAAGGAAGCATTAATCATCTAAAAACAAGTGGCATCAAAGTTAGTTGCTTTGTTTTTTTTTCCTTTTGGAGGAACATGAACCACAGGAGGCTGTTGACTGCTAAACTGATTTATTATTTCCTACTGGCATTCCCTAATGATATTAACAAATGAATTCTCTTTAGGCAAATAATGCTTTTTAAAAAAAGGCCCAAAGAATTATATTAGCATTACATGTGTTTCTTCTACCATCGTTCCGATGATTCACAACAATATTTTCCTGTTGCCAGGAATAGGTTTACCAACTCCGGCCGGGCATATTCCAGGAGACATTGGTGGAAATGTTGTCACAAAATCCTGGTGGCCTGGTGTAACTGGGTGAGCCCATCAGGGGTGGGGGAGGGGGGGGGGGGGGGGTCTAAAGTACCAGACACTAGCGGGAGGGGATGGGTTTCTTTGACGCATGTAAATGAACAAAAGATAGACCCGCACAGACATACGCGTGCGAGCACACACACACATACAGATACCCAGGGGCTCTTGAAGGATGATACCCTCAAGCTGTCATTTTGTGTTCCACTCTCCAGCTAGTAGTGGCCCAAGCTTGCTCCCTCCTGAAGGTTACATTTGCAGACTCAAGTGCTGCATCTCTGGGACCAAGGGCCAATTTCCTGGCCAGCTCACACCATACTCACCTCAGTGCTGGCGTGGAAAGAATATAGACAGGGTACAAGCAGCAACATTCATGAGCTCAGTACATCTGGCACAGTCTAAGGATCCTCCTGTTAATAACACTGTCTGATCCTTGTTTTTTTCCTTTTAATTTCTGTTATTCTGCTATTTTAATTTTTGCAACTGGACAGTAAATGGGTCCTATACCTTTAAGATGGACTTGAACTTCCATTTAAAAAATGAAAACGCCATCAAGATGTGCTGTTTGATTTGACATCAGTGATGACACATCTTGATGGACTTGGCTGATGGTCAGTAGGCTGTTTCAGATTGCAGGGCCTTATCAATTGATCATGCTGATTGGTCAGGTTTTTCTCTGGAATGTTCCTTCCTCTAACAGACTGTGTTTCCAGTTTTAGTTTCATTTTGAATTCAGAATTGAAAGAAGCTCTTTTGACTTTCTCTATCCCTGAAAGTGTAAAGCTCTCTCAAACACCCAGCTGGAGAGTCTGTTTTCTCCTCAGTAAAGCTGGAGATCAATCTAGTGAGTGTGGAAACCAAGCAAGAGTAAAACCCAGGTGGAGAACTGGGTTTGAGGGGAGTCAAAGAAAATCTCTGGCCTTGAATAATGTAACAATATTACACATATTAATGGTTTATTAAAGGCAATGCAGGAGATTTTAGGAGATTTGGTCAGTAGTTTAAAAATCCTTTTAAAATTTTGTGTGGGGAACCCTGTTCTTATCTTGGAAAGGATACTGGTCATTCTGATAGAGTTGAAAACAAATAAGAATTACACAGGCATGAGGCTGTGAGGGAATCCTACAGCTGGGAATTCTGACTGAATGCTACTGCCAGCAGATGCTCGTTAGCGATCCAACCAGTGGTTTCAAACATACCGCGTCCTGGGAGGACTGCCTGCTGCAATGACTTCAATATTTGAAGCAAAGCCACTTGTCTTCCATTTCACTGTGGCTTCACAGCACCAGGGTTCCAGGTTCGATTCCCGCTGGGTGACTGTCTGTGCAGAGTCTGCACGTTCTCCCCGTGTCTGCGTGGGTTTCCTCCGGGTGCTTTGGTTTCCTCCCACTAGTCCTGACAAACATGCTGTAGGTAATTTGGCATTCTGAATTCTCCTCTGTGTGCCTGAATAGGCGCCGGGACGTGGCAACTAGCGGTTTTTCACAGTAACTTCATTGCAATGTAAGCCTACTTGTGACAATAAAGATTATTGTTATTATGATTTTCCCCTCCCCCTCCCTCTTGTGTGCGTTTGGGTAGAGGCTGGGACGGGAAAAGGGGGAGTAGTAGATTGGCTAGCTGATATTCTATTATAATTATTGCATGTCTTATCTCTATTTTTGTTACAAATAAACAGTTGTTGTGTTTCACTTACAAAGCAGGTGCCTGTAAGTCATTGGAACAGTCAAGGGCCAGAGATCTCAGAAACCTCATAGGAATTATTGGTTTCTTCACTTGTGTTGGGACTCCAGGGTATGTGGGGCTGGAATCGACCATACACTAGCCCAGGGTGTCGTAAGAACAGCCATGACATAATGTCTTATATCATCACGCTGTCCAACTCTGAGCAGGAGTGCTGGCTAACCTGCTGCCAAATGGCAGTCAGTGAAATGGACTCTGACTGCTAGGAAGGGAGTCATCGATTAATGGGGAATCCTATCATTTTAAAAATCTGCTGCATTGCCTTTAATAGACCATTAATGGGTGTAATACTGTTACATTAATCATAAAGAGTTCAGAATCAATTGTTATGCACATGCATATTCAGGGTGCCACATTTCCTGCTGCTTTGTAGTCAGGTGCTGAGCAACGATGGGTATCACCGCCAGCTACATGGAGACTAAGAAATAGACTTGCTAAAGCTCCAGTCTAAATGTGTGATCATTTTAAACTTTTGGAAAACCAAAAGTCATAACAATGGGAACATTGGAATTCATCTATCAGACACATCAAGAAATGCCTACTGGTTTCTAATGAGGATATTCACTTAAATTCAACCTTGAGGGATTCTCAAATCTGCTAACATGCTATTTAGACTCAAAATAACTTTAAAAAGAGACAAAGTTCACATAAGCAGTCCTAGCTGCACATATAGGAGAGCCCTATTTCAGTGTGAAGCTTACATGGTGAGCAAATGGCTCAGGCCCGATTTACAAACTTGTCAATGGTATAGCGCATGGAACATAGGAATCACATTGCGTATATTGACCACTGTCAGCCGGCTTGCGGTAGATAGTATTTTGGAAACTCTGACAGGATTTCTCAACTAACATGTTGAGAAAAGGGAGCTCATTAGACTGTTCCATTTCAAATATGAATTTGAACATGGAATGGAACGTATTATAGTGTGTAAGGACCTTCTTCCATGCTGCTGCAGAATCAAACATAGCAAATATATCAGCTACATATCAGAATTATGCAAGATGTAATAGGTCAAGGGTCATCCATTGGAAATGCTTTTTTTGTGGAAACCAGTGTTAGCAACAGCTAAGCCTGGAGGGGATCTCATGGCATCAACATTTGTTTGGATATATATGTCTTAATAAACTCAACTGGATGAGTTTCAAAGTTTAGAAGTTCAATAAATGCAGATTCAGAAAATTGCAGTGTGTCTAGATTGCCATGATATAGTTATGCAACACACTGTCTATGGCTCCCTTGACTGGCACATGAGTGAATAGACTGGCAGTGTCAAACGAGTGCATAAGCATCGCATTGTTGTTGATATGCAGGTCACATATAATCTTCACAAAGATGAAGGAATTCCTCATCAGTGATGTGAAAAACGCACTCAGAATTGGTTGTAGCAACTCACTCAACCATTTGGCCAATTTATGTGTGCAGAACTAGTCATAGATAACTTAGGGTGTAATAGGTCATCACATTTGTGTGCCTTGGGCAGCCCAGACATATGGTGGCATCATGAACCATAAGGATAAATGCTGTCATATACACCACATGGCAGCTCATTACTCTTACACAGGGTTGTGCGGTCATGCTTGGTGGCAGGTCCAATGGATACAAATTTAGACCAATCATTAAGAACAGCATGAATTTTGTCAATATAGTCACACTTATTGAAGATGACTATTGCAGTCCCTTGTTAGGCTTGGAAATAGCTTTACATTGCAGGACAGATTCACAGCAGCAGTTGCAATTTAAGCAACTACATGAGCTAGCTGCTCAAAAGTTGCATTCATAACTCTTAAGTTTTTGACAACAGGACTCTTAAAGCAGCACCGTCCTTTCTTCCAACTTCTTACTACGTTTAAAATGGCCGTTATTACCCAAGCCCATTGGTACAGCAGAAAATGCTCACTAATTTTCTAGCTGAACTCCACAGAAACAGGAAGAACATCTAGAATCAGAAATAGACATGAATGTAAGGCTGTAATGCTTTGAAAGTAAAAACATTATTTAAATAATTCTGAGCAGATGTGCCATAACAAAGGGAATCAGATCAGACCCTCATGGGCTGGATTCTTTCACCCGCCGCAAGAATACCACGGGCGAGGGGCAGACAATGGAGAAGTCCATTGATCTCAGGCGGGATTCTCCGCTCGTCGGGCAGATGCGGCCAGAGAATCCTGCCCTTGGTCTTAAGCAATAAATGGTTTGAATGTTGTTAAGAACAAAGATTTCTAATGGCTTTATTTCTAAATCAAACTATCCAGCGTATTTTCCATTTGACAGTGGGATTCTGGTCTCCATTTTACCTACCCAATTTTAAAACACTGTACAATAAGGACAGGTTTTATCCATAATTGACATCAGTGTAACATTTTGAATGGATCATCAAAGGAACAGATAGAAGAATGACGGGTGGGATTCCCGGATCCTGAGGCTAAGTGCTGACGCCGTCGGAAACGCTGTCACGTTTCTCGACGGATTCAACACGGCCCCAGGATCAGCAATTCTGGCCCCTAGAGGGGTTCACACCGCTCCAGCTGCTGATCTGGCCGTGGAATGGGCGCCAGTGGATGCGCGCATGTGCAGTGGTTCCGGCGCGAACCTGCACATTCGCAGTCCCACCTGTGCGATTTCCATGTATGCGCGGTGTCTCCCTTGTCCGCGCCGGCCCCAACCCAACACGGCACAGCAGTACAGGTGCCAGCGCGGAAGAAAGGAGGCCGGGAGACAGCGAGGCCGGCTCAACGATTGGTTGGTCCCGATCGCGGGCCAGGCCACATCGGAGCCCCCCCCCCCCCCCCCCCCCCCGGGGTCGGATTCCTCCTTACCCCCCCCCCCCCCCCCCCCCCACAGGCCGCCCCGAGCCCTTCAAAGCCGAAACCCATTCTGAGCCGGCGGGACTCGTTTTTCTTTTATGGCCGCTCAGCCCATCCGGAATCGTGGGGTAGCAGCATAGAGCAGCCCCCGACCTGCACCGCGCCGACCATGCCGGCCCCAATGGCACTCTGTGGAGAATCGCGTCCCGGCGTCGGTGCGGCGTGGCGCGATTTGCTCAGACCACCGCCAATTCTTTGACAATGAATAGCATAAAAATGTTTCTCATCATTCAAAGTTAAACAAATGGTAGATGTGCTACTTACTTGGCCGACACTTGTACCAAACTATGAGGTATTTACTGGTTCCAGGACAAGGATCTGTCCCAAATATTCGACCATTGACAAGAAGCTGACAATTTCTTCTGTCCTGGCACTCATCCAACATTTTCTAGAGAAACACCAAAAGAAATTGGTCAAAGGTTATGCGATTTTTGCAATTGAAGTGCTCTTCAAAAAATAAGGGCGGATTAATTTAAAGAAGACTTACACAATGGTAGACCTTCCAAAATATTGTGAAAGAGTGGGCATGGCATCTTCTTTGTTTACAACATCAGTCCTATCTAAATGATTTCTCCTACTTCCATTTATTCAGTCATCACCTTGAAAGCAAATTGATCTCCACAAACATTTTTTCATTTTTTTAAAAATAAATTTAGAGTACCTAATTCATTTTTTTTCCAATTAAGGGGCAATTTAACGTGGCCAATCCACCTAGTTTGCACATCTTTTGGGTTGTGGGGGCGAAACCCACGCAAACACGGTGAGAATGTGCAAATTCCACATGGACGGTAACCCAGAGCCGGGATCGAACCTGGGACCTCGGTGCCGTGAGGCCGCAGTGCTTACTCACTTCCCCACCGTGCCGCCCATTTTTTTCATTCTTAAGCCACTTATCAAGTCATGTTTCTATGATGATTCTATGAGTTTGCCACACTGGGAAACCTAGCTACAGAGGACATATGGGCCCAGAACTTCCACTCCCCAAGGGGCCCCACCCCAGAGGTATCCAAGAAGATGCAGTGTAGGATCCCCAGAGTTCCACAACAAGGACTGCATGGGAAGTTTAAACTTCCAATGGTAATTAACCTGCACCAAGAACCATCCGATTAAAATCAGAAACTTTGGTTGGTTCCAACTCTCTTACCTGGATAGTTAGCCAGGACAAATTTAAAACATTAAATCACTTATAACTCCAGGGTAACTATGGTGCTGACCCACTCCTGACTCCACCACTGGATCCTCCCGGCTATCCACGAACTATACCCCCACCCCCTCCACTCACTAACCACCTGACAACCGCCCAACCAGCCACAGCCCGATTTCAATGCCAACCCCCGACTCGTCATTGGCTTTCTTCTGACTGCCCTGCCAACTCCCCCACTTTCACATCACCCTGACTACCCTTCCTGTCTACCCAACTACCCACCAACCCAACTAACCTCTGACTATGCTTGACAAACCTCAACTGTCCACCCAACCTGCCAACTACCACCCCACCGACTAGCCCACCCCACCCCTGACTACCCTGCTGACCACTTTACTACCCCTCACCCCGCAGAATAACCAATTAACTCCCAACCAAGCCCCTAACCCCTGACCACACTCCAAACCTCTCCCTGATTACCCAACACCACCCCCCACAACACCCTCTATCCAATTGTCCTGACCAAATGACCCCCCCCCCCCCCCCCCCGAACACCCAACCCCCTCTACAGCCCGCCCTGGCTCCAGGCTACCCTGCTCTATCACCCAATTGCTTTACACATTTTGCATCTCCCTGGTTTCCCAAAGTGTCTGGGACCCTTAAACGTACCTGCTTTGTGGCAGATAGTGCCGTAAAAGGGGGAATTGGTTTCATTTCCTCCAATACTGCTGCCCTGTACTGAGAGTTGCTGCACTGCATATTTCCCACCAGACCCAGGAAGGAACATCTAGCAAGTAATGTGCAGCTCCCGCCCTGGGTATATAAAAAGGAGCAGAGTGGCAATCTCATGGTGTCGGCCACTTTGCAGAAGCTCCAGCTCAATCCAATCTGCTGCCTGCCCTGTCCTCAGTACAAAGAACAACGAACATTACAGCACAGGAACAGGCCCTTCGGCTCACCAAGCCTGCGCCAATCTAGATTCCTTATTTAGACCTACCACTTATTGCCCAAACAATCTATTCCGTCCATTCCCCATCCATTTATTTGGCTATCAAGGCACATCGTAAACATTGCTATCGTGCCTGCCTCCACCACCTCCACTCGCAATGCAAAGGGCAGAAATAGGCCAGCAGAATTAGCCACAACTCCCCTTGACTGAGGGTGCGGGTGAGGAGATATGGGGTGGGATTCTCCCATTCGGCGGCTGAATGTCCACACCCTCGGAAACGCCATCGCATTTCACGACGGCATGAACGGGCCGCTGGGAGTACCGATTCTGGCCCTTACAGGTGGCCAGAATGGCGCTGGAGTGGTTAACGCCGCTCCAGCCTCCCATCCCGGCGGGAACCGTGCGCCGCGAGATCTGCGGTGGCCTCCCTCAATGTGCCGGTCCCAACTCAACATGGCGCGGGAGTTCAGGGGCCGGCGCGGAAGAAAATTGGCTCAGGGAGCGAGAGGCAGGCCCGCTGATCGGTGAGCCCCGATTGCGGGCCAGTCCCCATCGGAGGCCCCACCAGGATCGGAGCCCCCCCCCCCCCCCCCCCCCCCCCCCCCCCCGGACAGGCCGCCCCCCGACCCTGCGCGCAGAGTTCCCACCGGCTGTGACCAGGTGTGGATGCCGCCTGCGGGACTCTGCCTTTTTAGAGCAGCCGCTCGGCCCATCCGGACCGGAGAATCAGCGGGCGCAGCGCCAAATGCACCGGAGAGCTGGCATCGGAGCAGCGTGGTCCAGTTGTGGGGATTCTCCGGCCCGGCCCCGGACTGGGAGAATCCAGCCCATGATTAATGAAATAGCTTTAATTTTCAGAGCTTCTGCATAAACAGTAACCTCTTGAGATTGATATTGGAGGTTGCCCAACAAATTGGAAACTGTGACACAGCAGCCATCAGCATCTTTGGACAGGGGAGAGGGGAGAAAATCATCTTACTGATCGTTGTTTGCCTAACCTGTTAAATAAATAATCTCATGACATCAGAATTAATATATGTATTTTACCTCCAGGCTCACAAGTTATCTAATGCTGCATCACATTTGGTAATGTTTCGGTCTTCACTGTCTGGGCAATAGCAGCTCACACACCCAATTATATGGCCTAGCTGATATTCATTCTGCAGAATCAGGAAACGTCCAATGGGTCCATAAACCACTGAGGAATAGGTTCCAATAATGCACCACCTTGCAGCGAAGACAAAATTGTACCCACGCTTTATTTAAACAGTCCCTGAACTCTACCCATTCTCTCAAGAATACTAGCTTCAATTGACAATACTGATTTACACATTTTTTACTAATAGTTTACAAAAAGATCATGCGGCGGGATTCTCCGACCCCCCGCTGGGTCGGAGAAACGCCAGGGGTCGTCGTGAATCCCGCCCCTGCCAGCCTCCGAATTCTCACACCCCCCAAAAGTCACCGCTGCGTGAATCCCGCCGCCCGCTTCGGAGAATGGCGAGGACCGGCGCGACTCAATGGGTCCCGGGGCCGCCCGAATTCTCCGGCCCGCGATGGGCCAAGTTCTCGCCTGTTTTTGCCGGGTCCTGCTGGTGTAAATCAAGGTAGGTCCCTACCGGCAGGACCCAGCACCGTGGGTGGCCTCCGGGGTCCTGGATGGGGCGCGGGGCGCTCTGGCCCCGGGAGGTGCCCACACGGTGGCCTGGCCCGCGGTCAGGACCCACCGATCCGCGGGCGGGCCTGTGCCGTAGGGACACTCTATTCCTACGCGCCGGCCTGTAGGCCTCCGCAATGGCCCGCGCGAAGGTGAACCCCCTGCACATGCGCGGGGATGACGTCAGCAGACGCTGACACTCCCGCGCATGCGCAGACCCGCGCCGGCCGGCGGAATCTCTTTGGCTTCGGCTGGCGCGGAGCCAAAGGCCTTCCACGCCAGCCGGTGGGGCGCAAACCACTCCGGCGCCATCCTAGCCCCTGAAGGTGCGGAGGATTCCGCACCTTTGGGGCGGCCCGACGTCGGAGTGGTTCCCGCCACTCCACTGCACCGTTTCTGCCCGTCTCAGAGAATCCCGCTCCATATGTTAAAATGGTCAAGAATTGCTGGGTGTAGAGGTGGTCCCGAGTTTAGAGGTGGTGATATTTGGGGTGTCGGAGATGCGGGAGTCCAGAGGGTGAGAGACGCCGATGTTTTGGCCTTTGCCTCCCTGGTAGCCCGGAGACGGATTTTGTTGGGGTGGTGGGACTCTGAGCTACCAAAAGCTGAGGGTGGCTGAGCGACCTGGCGGAAGCTGGAGAAGGCTATGTTTGTCTCGAAGGAGTCGGTGGATGGGTTCACACAGAAGTGGAAGCCATTTGGGGGGGGGGGGGGGTTAATGCTGGGAAAGCTGGGGCACAGAAATTATCCTGTAGCTTCAAAAGTTGATTTTCACAAAACGTTTCTAACAAAAGGTCTTTTTCCATTTCACAAGAGGATTTCCACTCATTTGTGCTTTCTCGGATTTAAGTATCATGTGGTTATGTTGAGGGGTTTGCCATTAAAAGCGCAGCAACATTTAGTTTATTATCTTATCGGATTCTTCCTTGTCTTCACTAACCTTCGTAAACAAATTTCCCATTGTGTTGCCCGTAAACCCTTTGCCTTGTTGTTGGCTGTGATGCTGAATACAAATGGCCAGCAATAATGTTTACCCTCATTAGAATGGGAATGAGGGTTACAGCTGGATTGAGTTTCAGAATTGAGCTAATAAGGGTAAGGCATGGGATTAGCTTTGCAGGAAGAGTTCATTTGAGTTGGACTGAGGGTTAGAAGTGCCTTGAATGCTAGAGTTCAACTGAAGGTTGGAGGCGGATTAACTGTTTAATTTGAGATAAGGAATAAATTTGAATGAGGGTAAAGATTGGGGGTGACGTTGTTTTACTTAAGGGCAGTGTTTATTTCAGTAAAGACACCAACCTAGATGGGTCTATTGGAGCAAAAGGGGATCTATTGTTGAGGTGGGATGCAGTGACAATATATTTCTTGAGATTGGGTTTGAGAGTGCTACCAGTGGCCTTGCTGTTGTTGTTGTTGTTGAATGAAGTGTTGAGTAAGCCCTGGATTCAAATATGCAGAATTAACTTGCAATGCAGACAATTAGGTACATGTGGACCTTTCATTAAAACTATCTGTTAATGCCTACAGTCTCTACTATTCGTAAAGGTAGTTCTATGAAGAGCCATTTCAATGTCAGAGGTATTGGGTTGTGTGACACACAGTAACTTGTTATTTTATGGAACATGTAAGAGTACATCGACCTGTTATGGCACAATCTAGCCACCTGGTTCCTGTAAATCATTGACATGCGTTCCAAGTTTTCCTCAGTAACTGAACTTTCTCAAAATGTAAGTGTCACACAAAATTAAAATATATATATTTCTCAATAATATAATTAGATCTATCCGCTGAATTAAGTTTTATGTTTGTAATGCTTTCATTTTATACTTTTACTATAGGTTTCAACATCTCTCTGAAACCTAGACTAGAATTGCACATTCCCGGGTGGTGGCTCCTTCAGGAGCCCCTTCTGACTGGCCAAGTGGCCCCCTCAAGGTCCAGTGGTCATTGGACCTCCCTCCGATTCCCACCCCGCCTTTCATAAAATACATTAAGGTGGAGAAAAGAGAGAGATAGACAGACAGACAGAGTGATTGGAGAGGGATAATAGAGAAAGGGGAAGAAGTAGAACTAACATATCCTCAAATCAGTTGAATTTCTGAGTCACATAATTATACACCTGTGTTTTGCCGACAGTTAGAAAAGGCAATTGATCATTTCTTACTCCTGCAAAATAAACGTGGTAGTTGCCAACAGCAATGAAGTTGTTTGTGAGAGGAAGGCAGGTGAACAGCATATTTCCTCATTCTAATTTGATTTCTTCCCCAAAAAATGTAATTGAGGGAAAGAGGGGGAAAAAGCAGAAGGAGGAAGCAAGCTGGCTGAAGTCAGGAGAACCTGGTCACTTCTCAATTTCTGACACAAAGTGCAGTGGTGGGTGGCTCCGATTACGTCTTTCCCGCTGTCCAGAATGGCGGAATCCCATGCCAGATTCTGTGCCTGAAACCTCATTAATTATTTGTAGAGTTGGAGGGCAGCAAGCGCCCTTACCCAGAAAATGTACTGCGCATCAGGAGCTGCGCAGCATTGAGGAAGAAAGACTTTGTTGTACTCACCTCAAAAGTCTCTTACCAACTTAGGACCACCTTGTACACGGCACTCTTTATCAGTCGGGTTTTCGACTGATGTAATTTCTTGCTGGCGTGACACAAGATTGGAAGGCCTTGAGGTGCCAGCTGTTTTCATGAGCATTCATGAGGTGCAAATGTCATTCACGGCACCAATCAGCAGGAAGACCAGGCTCCATTAACTCGCCATTGGGAGAATTTCAACGTGACGGCCGCTTTCTGACTTTATGGGTCCCGCCAGAGTCCTCTGCCATCACCAAACCCACCACAGGCCAGATGGGAGAATTCTGCCCAAAGAGTTAAGGTAAAATAAGAAGAAAATAGAAAGAAAGAGAGAAGGAAAAGAAAAAAAATAACAAAATAACATAAATACATCAGATTGGTAAGAAAGTGACCATATTATCTGACTTATCGGGCTGGATTTAATGGAGGTGAGGGGGTCTCGCCCACCAGCCAGAGAACCAGTGAGATTCTCCGACCCTCCACGCCAAAATCGTGCTCGGCGCGGGGGCTGAGAATTACCCAAAATAGGCTCCCACACCGGCACACGATTCTCCGGTGACCAGAGAATCGCCTCCATGAGTGCACGCGATCGTCGCGGCGCAAGTCGGGGGCCATTGGAAAAGCCCCCCCCCCGGTGATTCTCTGCGCTCAACGGGCCGAGTGCCCGCCGAGTCCCGCTGGCATGGTTCTAATGAGGTTCCACCCGGCGGGGGCCACCGATCGGCGGGCCATCGCGATCTGGGAGCAACCTATCTCCCTCCGCGCGGGCCCTCTGTTTGGCTCCACCATGTCTGCGGCACCCGTGCCGAGGTGGGCCGCTGCGCATATGCGCGGAGCCGCTTGCGGCCCCATGATCTGTATATTAGGGCCCCGCCAGCAGCCAGATCTGCGGGGCGCAAGCCGGGGTCCTACTAGCCCCCATGAAATCGGGGACTCACCCCGGACTTTCGAGGAAAAAATCCAGAGTGATTCTCGCCTCTTTTCCGGCAGGCGTGGGAACTTAGTCCCCCAAAGGGAGAATCCCACCCCCTGTGTTCCCTCTTTAGGCAAGGTTTGACTAACTAAGTGCCATTCATCCAATTAACTGGACAGCATCTGGCCTTCCCCTAGATCAACACCACCGGAACCGGCAGCCAGTACAAGGCTGCCGTCAATGCCAGACCCATCCGACGTCTACGTTCATCACTGGATCACAGGCCACAGATGAGTAATGGCAGGAGGGAAGTCAAGGTGGTGGGGATTCATGCAGGAAGGGCAGGGGTGGCTTTCAACTAGCATTCCCTCCCTCTTCCCGATGCTGGGTCCCTCTGAGTGCCTTTGAACAACAGGCATCCCATGCCACCCAGACAACCCGCAAGCAACTCCACATGGGTTTGTTTGCATGATCCCTACATGGAACCCCTTCACTCATCACTGGGTTAGTACCAGCAGTGGTGAAATGTGGTCCTTAAGTAGCTATCAATTGTCCACCTAAGAGCCTCAACTGGTGACGGTTAATTAATAGCAGAAAGCTATTAATGGTTTTCCCGTTTGCAGCCTTTATTGAGGTAAAGACATGAAGGCAACAAGGTGTCTACCCACCATCCTTCCACTTGATTAAGTGCCCCCCCCAACACCAATCTCACCATGGGGAAGGGCATTAAATTTCACCCATTATGTTCTGTGCCACAGGATATCATCTGATAATAAATATTAGCCCCAAGGAATAGAAAACACCTTTCCAGCACGATCTACAGAATATCTTTGCTATGCAGATGGTGGTGTGTTGTTAGCTAAAACAATGTGATGATTGCTTGGAATTCCTGCACTTGATCTGCAGCCTGGGCCTGGCGGCATGGATTATCACTGACAGACAAGGCGTTAAATTGATGTGCACTGCCTGCAGCTAGGAACATGCTGGATGACTAAAATATTATTGTCAAACTTGAGAGGTTCCTTCAAATTTTGTCACTTCCTTGTTCAGCAAAACAAAAACAAATAAAACCTTTACTTTGAATTTCCCAGAATCATGCTTGACTGCACAAATCCTTGATTACGAACATAAGTCAGAAATGGCCAAAGAATGTCCTTATCTCATCAGATTCAATTTGTGTCAGTCAGCACCTTGTATTTCTGCTCCTTTATCAATGTTTTCACTACACTGTCTAGAGTTACTGTAGAAAATAAACTCTCACCGCCTTTAATGGGATGAGATGGCAGGACTTCGCTTGACTGAAAACAGAAAGCAGCAAAAATTATCCAATCCATTAAAATATATTAAATTCAGCTTGGAACACAAGGCGGGATTCTCCCGAATCGGCGCGATGGCCCGACACCAGCGTAAAAAACGGCGCAAACCACTCTGGCATCGGGCCGACCGGAAGTTGGGAATTCTCCGCAATTCCAGGGGCTAGGCCTGCGTCGGAGGGGTTGGTGCCGTACCAGCCACCGAAGGGACTGCACAAGATAGCGCATGCGCAGGACCGCCGGCATGGATTAGCGCATGCACAGACCGGCCAGCGTATTCTGGCGAATGCACAGGGGGGTGTCTTCTCCACGCCGGCCACTGTAGGCCTCCGCCATGGCCAGCGCAGAAGGGAGAAGTGCCCCCACGGCACAGGCCCGCCCGCAGATCGGTGGGTCCCGATCACGGGCCAGGCCACCGTGGGACCCCCCCCCCCCCCCCCCCCCCCCCCCCGCAGGGTCGGATCCACCCGCCCCCCTCCCCCCCTCCCGCCGATGACCGGACCAGCCAACTCACCTTCCAGGTCCCGCCGTGTGGCACCATGTCCAATTCACGCCAGCAGGACTGGCCATAAACCGACGGCCGCTCGGCCCATCGGGACCTGGAGAATTGTCAGGGGGGCCATTGGCAACGGCCCCCAACCGGTGTGGCATGATCCCCGCCCCCACCCGAAAACCGGCGCCAGAGAATACGGCAGCCAGCGTTGGAGCGGCAGAGCAGGATTCACGCCGCCCCCCAGGGATTCTCCGACCCGGCCCCGGGGGGGGGGGGGGGGGGGGGGGGGATAATCCCGCCAGTTGTCTTTCAGGAATCCAAGCAGCTATTCAGAACCCCTGAGACGATCACTTCAATGACTCCTATTAAAGATCACCAGTTATCAGGATTGACTGTTTTGCAGAGAAGATGTCCTTTGGATTAACAATTTTGGCAGCTGCACGAACGGTCACCACAATCTTTACAATATCATGGCCGGGGTTCCCCCCTACCCGGTGGGGCGGGGGATCCTGGCGGGATGGAGTGGCGTGAACCACTCCGGCGTCGGGCACCTTTCTCCGCACCTTTAGGGGCCAAGCCCTAACCTTGAGGGGCTAGGTCCGCGCCAGAATGGTTGGCGCCCCGCCGACCGGCAGGAAAGGTCTTTGGCGCCATGCCAGCCGGGGCCGAAGGGACTTCGCCGGCCGGCGCAAGTCCGTGCATGCACCGGAGCATCAGCGGCTGCTGACGTCATCCCCGCGCATGCGCAGGGGAGGGGGTCACCTCCGCGCCCGCCATCCTGAAGGCTATGGCCAACGTGGAAGGTAAAGAGTGCCCCCACGGCACAGGCCCGCCTGCCGATCAGTGGGCCCCGATCGTGGGCCAGGCTACCGTGGGGGCATCCCCCCGGGGCCAGATCGTCCTGCGTTCTCCCCCCAGGACCCCGGAGCCCGCCCCGCCGCCAGTCCTGCCGGTAATGGAGGTGTTTTGATTCCCGCTGGTGACCAGCATGACAGCAGTGGGACTTTGGCCCATCGCGGGCTGGAGAATCGCTGGGGGGGGGGGGGGGGGGGGGGGGGGGCGCCGACAGGCGCGGCGCGATTCCCGCCCCCGCCGAATCTCTGGTGCCAGAGACTTCGGGAGATGGCGGAGGCGAGATTCACGCCGCCCCCCCCCCCCTCCCCCCCCGGCGATTCTCCAACCCGGCGGGGGGGTCGGAGAATCCAGCCCCATATTTCTGAATGAGATTTCTCAGAGACTATTCTGCCTGCATAGATACAACAGAAAAAAACACCTCCACCCACCCTCCCCACAATCTTGCCATAGGTTAGAGGCCCTTTGCTAAATCCTCAGGGATGACATTATTTGCTGTTCAGGGAGAGTTGCCAGCATTTGCGGGAGCACATTAGCAGCACTTGTTTAGATCTGCACTTGCAAAGCAAAACATGCATCTCTACCTGGAGTCCTGCGGGGTCCAAGCTTTAGAGTCCTCATAGAATAATAGAACCCCTACAGTGCAGAAGTAGGCCATTGAGTCTCCACCAACTCTCTGAAAGAGCACCCTGCCTTGGCCCACTCCCCCACCCTATCCCTGTAACGCCATCTAACCTTTGGTCACAAAAGGGCAATTGAGCACGTCCAATCCAGCTAAACATGCACATCTTTGGACTGTGGGAGAAAACCAGAGCACCCGGATGAAACCCACACAGACATGGGGCGAAAGTACAAACTCCCATACACGGTGACCCAAGGTCAGAATCACACCTGGGTCCCTGGTGCTGTGAGGCAGCAGTGCTAACCACTGTGCCACCGTTCAGCAAATCTTCAGCTATTCTGACTTGAAATCTCGCCCTTGTAATCAACTTAATCTAGACAAGGTTTGGGGCCTTTTGAAGGCTTCAAGTGGACATACACTGTCGACCTGCTCCCAATTTGGGTTGAAGTCGTTCAAGAGTGTAAAGGCAGAATTCATGAAGTAGCCAAGGGACTCAATCCGACACTTCCATTGGTGTGGGAAATTGGGTGGAAGATGTACCCAGGACCTCCCTCCACTGGAACATAAAGAGAGTGGAGTAGAATCCTGGTGTAATTGAGTTTTTCCCCAAATTATCCCTTCTCCCTCCTTAGCATTAATCAGATTTATGCCATCGCTAACCCCATTAATATGAGGACCGTAGTCTTCATATGAAGATTATTAAATAATTTTCAAAATGATCTTAATGCCAAAGGTCACAGCAAATCCATACTATGAAGAAAATAGGAAGAAAATAGACTTATTACTGGAAGAAAATAGACTTATCAGTGATAGGCAGCATGGTTTTGTGCAAGGAAGGTCATGTCTTACAAACCTAATAGAATTCTTTGAGGAAGTGACAAAGTTAATTGATGAGGGAAGGGCTGTAGATGTCATATACATGGACTTTAGTAAGGCGTTTGATAAGGTTTCCCATGGCAGGTTGATGGCAAAAGTGAAGTCGTATGGGGTTCAGGGTGTACTAGCTAGATGGATAAAGAACTGGCTGGGTAACAGGAGACAGAGAGTAGTGGTGGAAGGGAGTGTCTCAAAATGGAGAAGGGTGACTAGTGGTGTTCCACAGGGATCCGTGCTCGGACCACTGTTGTTTGTGATCTACATAAATGACCTGGAGGAAGGTATAGGTGGTCTGATTAGCAAGTTTGCAGATGATACTAAGATTGGTGGAGTTGAAGATAGCGAGTTGGACTGTCAGAGAATACAACAAAATATAGATAGATTGGAGAGTTGGGCAGAGAAATGGCAGATGGAGTTCAATCCAGGCAAATGCGAGGTGATGCATTTTGGAAGATCAAATTCAAGAACGGACTATATGGTCAATGGAAGGGTCCTGGGGAAAATTAATGTACAGAGAGATCTGGGAGTTCAGGTCCATTGTACCCTGAAGGTGGCAACGCAGGTTGATAACGTGGTCAAGAAGGCATACAGCATGCTTGCCTTCATCAGACGGGGTATTGAGTACAAGAGTAGGCAGGTCATGTTACAGTTGTATAGGACTTTGGTTAGGCCACATTTGGAATACTGCGTGCAGTTCTGGTCGCCACATTACCAGAAGGATGTGGATGCTTTAGAGAGGGTGCAGAGGAGGTTCACCAGGATGTTGCCTGGTATGGAGGGTGCTAGCTACGAAGAAAGGTTGAGTAGATTAGGATTGTTTTCGTTGGTAAGACGGAGGTTGAGGGGGGACCTGATTGAGGTCTACAAAATTATGAGAGGTATGGACAGGGTGGATAGCAACAAGCTTTTTCCAAGAGTGGGGGTGTCAGTTACAAGGGGTCATGATTTCAAGGTGAGAGGGGGAAAGTTTAAGGGAGATGTGCGTGGAAAGTTTTTTACGCAGAGGGTGGTGGGTGCCTGGAACGCTTTACCAGTGGAGGTGGTAGAGGCGGGCACGATAGCATCATTTAAGAGGCATCTAGACAGGTATATGAACGGGCGGCAACAGAGGGAAATAGACCTTGGAAAATAGGAGACAGGTTTAGATAAAGGATCTGGATCGGCGCAGGCTGGGAGGGCCGAAGGGCCTGTTCCTGTGCTGTAATTTTCTTTGTTCTTTGTTCTTATGATTTCACGATGTAATCTCTGTTCTTTCTAATCCATTAGCCTAAATGGCTGATGCCTACCTATAGGGTGGATGCAGAACTCTTAAACAGAAGAGGAAGTTTGTTTTGTGTTAATCTATGCTGGTGTGGCGCACACTAAAGTTATGCTTGATGGATCAGTCTTTTGGTTTTCTTGTCTGGACTGGCCTGTGTCCTAACAATTGTGAGGGATATTATCCAGAGTTACATTCCCTGAGGATTTGTACTTGTACCAGACTCAAAGTGTTAAGTTTCCTCTTATTTTTTTTTACCCTGACATCTTTTATCTGTGGTTGAATATGAGCCCTTGGCACAATACTAATGAGCTTTATCCAGAACATGTTATAAGCTTATTGCCTCTGGTCAGGCACTAATCACATCTATTTTGTTCTATCCTCAGGACTGAAGTCATATGCTGCCAACTATCTTGCTGCACAGCACTGCAAATGGAAGAATGCTTGGTACTATTAGCTTGGAAATCTTGCTGCACCAAATCTTGACCAACACTGATTATATGTGATTATCAACTGGAAAAAAATCTGCAACTTGCAAATCAAGGGAGGCAAGAACCCCCTCAGTTCTCTTTAAAATTAAACTAATATATTGCTGACAAGCATCAATAGCAACATATTGTGCATTATATTTACAAAGCATATTCAAGATTCTTGGAGCATTAAAAATTCTTCTTGAAAATCTGAGCTTTGACTGGTGGCTGGGCCTAATTATTTTACAGTCTGAAGGTTTGTGGATAGGATATGAAATTCATTGGTACCACCATCTCCATGTGTAAAAGCTGATTTTTATGCATTTCCTATGATAGATGTTTCCCTAATAAACTTAGAGTGCTTCATGTAATGATGCCAATGGTAAAGACACAAAATAAAATGCAAAAAGAAACTTTGTCCAAGCAGAAAAATGTATTTTAAACTGGTCTGCATCTCTCTAATTAGCAGAACTTAACATGGTTCTTGACAAGTTTGCAAAATGGTGACTCTTTTCATTTTGTTTTCACAGAATGGGCGGCACGGTGGCACAGTGGTTAGCACTGCTGCCTCACAGCTCCAGGGTCCTCGGTTCAATTACTGTCTGTGTGGAGTTTTCACTTTCTCCCTGTGGCAGTGTGGGTTTCCTCCGGGTGCTCCGGTTTCCTCCCACAGTTCAAAGATGTGCAGGTTAGATGGATTGGCCATGCTAAATTGCCCCTTAGTGGCCAAAGGTTTAGGTGGGGTTACGGAGTTACGGGGACAGGGTGGAGATGGGGCCTTAAATAGGGTGCTCTTTGCAAGGGCCGGTACAGACACGATGGGCCAAATGGCCTCCTTCTGCACTGGAGGAATTCTATGAAAACCTAGTTTTGTGTATACAAGCTCAAATTTTAGACTTTTTTCAAAAATAATTAATAGTATGACACATCATTCCTAATTGTAGAATTATCTGGCAAATGTCATGTGTTCCATCTTGTCTAAAATTAGCTACAGTTTCAATTTTATTATACCAGCCATTCTTCTGTGCACAACGCACGAGTCACCCAAGACCTGGAGTGTGAATTTTTATGTTTACAGTCATTTTGTTATCACTTTTAATGAGACTGCAATTGATCCATTGCTGTAATACACTAAATTTGCTGAAACGATGTTTCACATGACTGACAGTAAAATATTAAGTACTTGAGTATTCAAATTTGCAGGCTTCATTGATATACCGGTAATATGGATGTAATTTTTGTCAACATGTGGGGCTCTGACTGTAAACCAGTGTGTATCTAGCTACACAACTGAGTTTTCAGACCAGGGTGCGATTTAATGCCCAAAAAACAGAGTCCTGATGTTGGCATGTATAGCGGGGTGTTTATCATCACCTGCAGCACCGAGAACAACCCCTCAATCAAACGGGACTCTGTTTTCTTTCTGGCCTTGATCAGGAACGCCCAGCTGAGGCTACACTTACCTCACTTCCTTCATTGGCAAGCTTAGATCGTCAGAGCAGGAAGAGATAAATGCCGCCATGATCTCTCGACCCCCACCTCAAACTCCCCACCGCATCCTCTGGAGCCCCCCTCCCCCCCCCCAATGCCACATCTGGAGCCCCCCCCCATGCCACATCTGGAGCCCCCCCCCCAATGCAACAACATATCTCTTAGGGCAGTGTTCTTCAAACTTTTTTTCTGGGTACCCATTTTTACCAACCAGCCAACCTTTGGGACCCAACCTGGCGACCTTCACGACCCACGCCAGCCGACCCTCGCGGCCCACCATTTTCTGTTACCGTTAATGCGAGAGGTGAGCCTGCTTGGTCCTCACGATCTCACTCCAATCAGGTTCACAGGAAGAGAGGGCTATGCGCATATCGGGTGAAGGATTCAGCCGGTTCCTTTGTGGCGTCTTCATCTTTGTGAGGGCGGAAAATCCAACCTCGCACATGTAGGTCATTGTGAAGGGCAAGAGCAACAAAATTCTTGTTTTACTCAGCTCCGGATACTCCTCAGAGATGCTACTCCAGAATGCTGACAGCCTCATTGACTTGTGCCGTGTTTTTAATATGCTGTCACAGCTGAGACGCATAAGCTCAATTTCTTCTTTTGGAGGCAGCTGCAAGTTAAGAACTGATTCTGGGGTCTCAAACGCAAATGGATTTTTCACCCACCTCCTCTCTCTCAGAATCTTAAATTTCTCCTCTGGAAAGAGGCGACCAAAATTGTCGATCAGGGCAGCCTGGTGCAACTCAATAAGGCTTGCCAATCCATTTACAGTTGCCTTACTAATGCTGTTTTCTTCAATATGTCGTAGCAGTGTGGGGAAACATGTAGTAGTTTTGGCTTTGCACTCGCAATTGCCAATCTTTTGGAAAGCTTCGATTTCTTCAGAGTGCCGAAAGCAATCATCATCCTTCCCTTGCAATTTCAGGTTCAGTTCATTTAGAATTGAAAAGATGTCTGCAAGGTAAGACATTGCTAACATCCAAGTTTCATCAGCAAACGAATCAGCCAGAGGGGACAATTTCTCGAAGAGGAAAGTGTGGATTACGTACCTCAGTTCGTATACTATGAGTAGCACCTGACCCTTTGACAGCCAACGTACTTGTGTGTGGAACAATAAATGTGTGTGCTCAGCCCTTATATCGGAGCACAGTGTCAAAAAGTCTGGTATTGAGTGGGCTGCGTTTAATGAAATTCACAAATTTCACTATTCCTTTCAACACCACTTCAAGATTGGATGGAATTCCTTTCGATGCCAGTTCCTCACGGTGAATAAAACAATGATTCCAAACAATGTCCTGACTAGCTGCCTCCTTAATCCTTACTATAACTCCGATGTTTTTCCCAGTCATGTTGGCTGCTCCATCACTTGTGATTCCTCTGCAATTACTGTCTTGTTATGCTATTTGGGTGTAGCATAAGCGGCTTCCTAGTGGTGCACTCGACACAGGAAGGATCAAACGTGAAGACAACTCCAACACGTTTATTAAACTATATACACTATTACAACTTGGGTTCGACACTACTGTAAATCCTCCTATAGTTCCTCAGACTGACTAACCAGATTGCTACACTCCACGTGGTGGGAATGATATCGAATCAACCTTGTCTCTGTACTCTCTGACTGTCTCCACTGGAAAGAGGCAGATCATGTGTGTGGTGTCCTTTATATATGAGTTGGTGTAATGCCCTCCTGTGGTCGTGTCACCTCTGTGAGTATCGTGAGTGCCCATTGGTCGTGTCCTATCTAACTGATGTATTGGTTGAGTGTGTGTGTATGATGTCTCTGGTACTCCTTCTAGTGTCTAACTATTCTATATGTATGTACATTAACCCCTTGTGTATTTACAGTGATGAACATCACCACATCCCCCTTTTTTATATGTTAAATGTTCTTACTGTACAGAAAAATGTAACACAAAACAGGTAGATAAGTTAAGGTATCTACAAGTCAGGAAAACAGTGATTAAACAATAACTCTAAATTATATGTGTGAGTCCAAAAAAAATCAAACAGCAAGGTCAAATGTCTCTCTTGGTGGGTTGGTGAATTTGATGATTTTGATGGTGGCATGTCCTTGTGAACACCAGCATTGTCCCTGTGCCACGGGAACCAAGAAGTGGTCAAATCACTTCACAGACTGTGTTGAAGTCTTGTTTTTTTTTCTTACAATGCCTTTGATAGCGATCAGTTTTTTCTCCAAATCTTATTTCTGTCAGGTGTCCAATTAGTTCAACCATTCTTCGTTGATCATGCTGTCTTTGCGCGTCCTGTTTAAATCGCATTAAGCGGGTGCTGTCCCACTTGCTTTTGTGAAAACACACGGTGAAAGGAGATACATCTTCCCTTCTCTTTTTCCTGCTTGTCCAGATCACACTGAAGCATCTCCGTATCGTCTTCACGGCGCACCCTCTCGCACAGTTAGATTGACATGCAGCATTACTACTAGCCATCCCTGAATTGGTACCCCTGCATTGTTCTGATAATGTAGTCAGATTTTGGTTGATTAGATTTTTCATCTGGATAATCAGGGTGACACGGAGTAGGATCTTTGTTGGTCAATGAACAGACACTTCTATCTTTTGAGCGAGTAGATATTTCATGGCAACGTCCGATTGTAAAATTCAATCCATCATCTTGCCGACTGAATTCACAGGTGTCATTTTTTGAGACTTCAGTCATACACTGTTTACTTTGTGTTGGAGATTTTGATGTAATATCTGAGAAACTGAATTGACACAGTAAACTATCTTTGTCCATCCACGAATGCCAATCGTTTTTTGAGGTTGTCCCTAACATTTCCATCGAAGAGTTTTGTCTGATATCTGTACATGGAGAGCGGTTGATGGCATTTGATGAACATTTACTTTCACATTGCTCTTTTTCATCTCCCACTTCATCCTCAGGTACCTCTGAACCTGTGGTATACTCTTCATCTTCAGAATACATTACTTGCTGCTTCAGCTGCAAACTCCAGTTTTGCAAAAGTGAAAAAGTTGTGACATCTCCGATTGTCTGTCCGTTCAATGAATTAGGTTCAGCTAAGATGTAAAAATCAAGCTCCTGTTCCGCAGAAAGATGTTTTTTTTTCATAGAATTTACAGTACAGAAGGAGGCCATTCGGCCCATCGAGTCTGCACTGGCTCCTGGAAAGAGCACCCTACCCAAGGTTAACACCTCCAGCATATCCCCATAACCCAGTAACCCCACCCAACACTAAGGGCAATTTTGGACACTAAGGGCAATTTATCATGGCCAATCCACCTAACCTGCACATCTTTGGTCTGTGGGAGGAAACCGGAGCACCCGGAGGAACCCACGCACACACGGGGAGGATGTGCAGACTCCACACAGACAGTGACCCAAGCCGGAATCGAAACTCGGACCCTGGAGCTGTGAAGCGATTGTGCTATCCACAATGCTACCGTGCTGCCCGATGTGTGTTTGCATTACTTTCCTCCGTGTTACAGAATGGCACACAGACAACATTCTTGTGCTGCAGGACATCACAGTACACTTGACTGACTGGTACTGAAGTAACATTGCCATTTTGAAGCTGATTGGCAAATTTGAGAACACGATCCCGCACTTTAAAACCTGTGCTTGTCTGAAGAGGATCAAACCGTAGTACTTTCTGCTTGCGGCAAGTGTAGAACCCAATGCCAGGAGTAGGCAGCTGGTTGTTTATGGAAAGAGACATTACTTGTTCTGGGTGATACTGGCAATGGGAGAGGTCAGTGCATTTGAAAGCTTTGTTACATTTTGTGCAGGGCAACCGATTTATAGTTCCCCATAAACACCAGTACATATCTTCCCAAGACTTCAAGTCTACATAAAGACTATTAATGTACTCGTGCACATCTCAGCTTTTATCTCTAATGTGCAAGTGTATTATATTTCCTTGAAGATCGATATTTATTTTCAAAGCAGTACAAGGAAGCATTTTCTCAGTTCCTTTGGTAAGAAGTTTCTTACATAGGCTACCTCTGTACAATGTATCAGCACTTGCTGGGGAGTCTGAGTCCTTGTACTCTGGATCAAACAGCCTCTCAATCTTCTTGCAAGATATTCTACTTTTAAACTTATCTTTTGTGTCTTTAACTTCATCAGCTTCATTGTGTGTGGAAAGGTCAACAACACGCCAGTGTTCCATTAATACAGTTCATATTGCAAGGTGTAGCTACATGGCACTCATGTTTTTATGACAGTAACGCATACATTCTTCAACCCAGGAATCCATTTTCAACATTTCATCTGAAATGTGTATTGAAATTACATTATCGGGCTCTAGTTCTGGATGTTCAGTTTGTCCTTGATGTTTTAGTTTCCTGCACTCAAGGACCACACTCTGTGGATGATACGAGTCTGTCACACAGTTACTCGTGTCAGTGTGCATTGTGGCATCTGCTCTCACCTTGAGCGTGCCGTCGCTGAGGTTGCGGCGCTCCCTGTCTGGAATCAAGTTTGTGTCACTGGAATCAGCATTGGCGTTTGGTCGCTCCCCATCTGGAGTCTGGTCTGTGTTGACCAAGTCAGTGTCAGTTCGTTGGCGCTCCTCGTCCGGAGCCTCGGGTGTGTCACCTGAGTCAGGTGTGGTTTGTCGGTGCTCCTCGACCGGAGTCTGAGCAGGTTCACCGGAGTCCGCTGAGATGTCGTGAAGATGCACGTCTGGAGTTGGAGCATGCAGGAATGCACGTGCGTGTGGAGAGGCTCGAGCGACGGAGGTTGGAAGTGTCGTGGTGTCAGCGGAGTCACCAGTGTACTCTCTGACTGTCTCCACTGGAAAGAGGCAGATCATGTGTGTAGTGACCTTTATATACAAGTTAGTGTAATGTCCTCCTGTGGTCGTGTCACCTCTGTGAGTATCGTGAGTGCCCATTGGTCATGTCCTATCTAACTGATGTATTGGTTGAGTATGTGTGTATGATGTCTCTGGTGCTCCTTCTAGTGTCTAACTATTCTACGATGTGGAGATGCCAGCGTTGGACTAGGGTGAGCACAGTAAGAAGTCTTACAACACCAGGTTAAAGTCCAACGGATTTGTTTCAAACACGAGCTTTCGGAGCACTGTTCCTTCCTCAGGTGAATGAAGAGATATGTTCCAGAAATATATATATAGACAAAGTCAAAGATGCCAGACAATGCTTGGAATGCGAGCATTTGCGGGTAATCAAATCTTTACAGATCCAGAGATTGGGGTAATCTCAGGTTAAAGAGGTGTGAATTGTCTCAAGCCAGGACAGTTGGTAGGATTTTGCAAGTCCAGGCCAGAGGGTGGGGGGTGAATGTAATGCGACATAAATCCAAGATTTATCCAAGATCCAAGAGACCGCACTCGTGTGCGAAACTTGGCTATAAGTTTCTGCTCAGCAATTTTGCGTTGTCGTGTGTCCTGAAGGCCGCCTTAGAGAACGCTTACCCGAAGATCAGAGGCTGAATGCCCTTGACTGCTGAAGTGTTTCCCGACTGGAAGGGAACATTCCTGCCCGGTGATTGTCGCACGATGCCCGTTTATTCGTTGTCGCAGTGTCTGCATGGTCTCGCCAATGTACCACGCTTCGGGACATCCTTTCCTGCAGCGTATGAGGTAGACAACATTGGTCGAGTCGCACGAGTATGTACCGCGTACCTGGTGGGTGGTGTTCTCACATGTAATGGTGGTCGATGATCTGGCACGTCTTGCAGAGATTGCCCTGGCAGGGATGTATGGTGTTGTGGTCGCTGTTCTGAAGGCTGGGTAGTTTGCTGCAAACAATGGTTTGTTTGAGGTTGCGCGGTTGTTTGAAGGCAAGTAGTGGGGGTGTGGTGATGACCTTGGCAAGATGTTCATCTTCATCGATGATGTGTTGAAGGCTGCGAAGAAGATGTCGTAGTTTCTCCGCTCCAGGAAAGTACTGGACGACGAAGGGTACTCTGTCAGTTGTGTCCCGTGTTTGTCTTCTGAGGAGGCGGTGCAGTTTTTTGCTGCGGCGCGTTGGAACTGTCGATCGATGAGTCGAGCGCCATATCCCGTTCGTACGAGGGCATCTTTCAAACATCTATAGATGTCTGTTACGCTCCTCCTCGTCTGAGCAGATCCTGTGTATACGGAGGGCTTGTCCGTAGGGGATGGCTTCTTTAATGTGTTTAGGGTGAAAGCTGGAGAAGTGGAGCATCGTGAGGTTATCCGTGGGCTTGCGGACAACGCTGCAACAACGAATGAATGGGCATCGCGCGACAATCACCAGGCAGGAATGTTCCCTTCCAGTCGGGGAACACTTCAGCAGTCAAGGGCATTCAGCCTCTGATCTTTGGGTAAGCATTCTCCAAGGCGGCCTTCAGGACACGCGACAACGCAGAATTGCCGAGCAAAAACTTATAGCCAAGTTCCCCATGCATGAGTGCAGCCTCAACCGGGATCTTGGATTCATGTTGCATTAGATTCACCCCCCACCATCTGGCCTGGGCTTGCAAAAACCTAACAACTGTCCTGGTTTGAGACAATTCACACCTCTTTAACCTGGGGTTACCCCTATCTCTGGATCTGTAAAGATTTGATTACCCGCAAATGCTTGCATTCCAAGCATTGTCTGGCATCTTTGACTTTGTCTATATATATGTTTCTGGAACATACCTCTTCATTCACCTGAGGAAGGAGCAGTGCTCCGAAAGCTAATGTTTGAAACAAACCTGTTGGACTTTAACCTGGTGTTGTAAGACTTCTTACTGTAACTATTCTACATGTATGTACATTAACCCCTTGTGCATTTACAGTGATGAACATCACCACAATTACCCCAGTCGAGCCCGCACTTTCCAGCCACAAAACTATTCAAAACGTCAAAAATTTCTGCGCCAGTCGTGTGGATTGCTAAAGTCAGGTAGTACAGTAAATCTTCAACAAATTCATTGTGCCAAACATACCTAAAGTATACTAGAAAGGTTGCACAATCTGAAATATCTGTACTTTCATCCAGTTGTATTGAGAATGTCTGCGCTGATTTTAAATGAGAAATAAGCTGTGCTTCTAAATTCTCAGCAATATCAGAAATTCGGCGAGCCACTGTGTTATCACTAAGTGGGATGCATTTCACTTTTTCAACAAACCTCTCATCTATGACCGTACAAACTATATCTAATGCTGGAGGAAGAATTAATCTCACTGCTATAGAATGGGGTATTTTCTCTTTAGCTACACGGTAAGCTATCATGTAAGAGGCTAATTGTACTTTGTTGTTCAATGTAACATTTCTGCTGAGGACTTCAGCTGACGATTTAAGTTCTCGTTGCGTCCTTCGAAAAAAATCAAGAGGTTTGTCCTTGAAATCGTCATGCTTAGTCTTCAAATGCCTTTGAAGTTTTGAGGGTTTTAAACTTTCATTTGCCAGCACTTCCCTGTATATAATGCACATGGGCCTTGCATCCTAATTTGCATCGGCACAATTAATAAATCCATACCTTAAAAAATCGTCTTTATACTGCTGCGTGCGTGATTTCAGCTTCTTCTTAATGGGCTGTTCACCAGAGGCCCTGGAGCTCCCACAGCACTGCTTTGTCCTGCTGTCGATTCTCCTGAAAAGCTCACAGCACCACTGCTTTGTCCTGGTGTGGACCCTCCTGAACAACTCACACCAGCATTGCTTTGTCCTGGTGTGGACCCTCCTGAACAGCTCACACCAGCACTGCTTTGTCCTGCTGTGGACTCTCCTGAACCACTCTGTTCAGCAGGTTTAGTTGTGAGATTCTGGCCTGTTTGTGTCTCTGGCCCTCTCTTCATTATAACAAAACGATCCATTTTAAATTTTACTGCCCTGTTGCTTGTTGGCTGCTAACAAAATGGAGGAATCGCAATCGCGCCTAAAGCACGTGACGTCGACGTTCGGGGGGCATGACCTGCCCTCTGCCTCCCTTTAGGCAGGAAGATTAGATAGATTAAGTAAAAAAATCTTCTGTCTTTCGGCAGCAGCCGGCTTTTAATAACGCTGGCTGCAGACAGCCTTCGAAATGGCCGCGAACATATTTTTTTAAATCAGCCACATTGCGCACGCGCGCCCGATCATTGGTGTGCATTCGGAAAACTATATAGTTTTATTAGATAGATTAGGTAAAAAAATCTTCTGCGTCTCTGCAGCAGCCGGCTTTTAATAACGCTGGCTGCAAGCGGCCTTCAAAATGGCCGCAAACTTATTTTTTAAAATCGGCCGCATTGCGCGTGCGCACCGATGATCGGGCGCGCATGCACAATGCGGCCAATTCTTTTTTATATATTCGTGGCCATTTTGAAGGCCGCGAAGCCGGCTGATTCGCGTGATTGGGAGCGCCGCGAAGGACAGCTCCGCAAACCTCCTGACACCCACCCGCACCCCAGAGTTTGAAGAACACTGTCTTAGGGAGTCCTCAAGCCACGCATCTCCGAGCATGTTCTCTGGCATGGGATACTTGCCACCCGGACACCTTGGCAGTGCCAACCTGGCACCCTGTCAGTGCCAGGGCATTGTTTTTCCCCGGGCATTGGAAGAATCGGGCGGCGACATATGTAAATGATCCTAATGGCTCACTTAAATATGTAAATCTGGATCTCGCCCAGTGAGATCTAATGAGATCTCGCGAGATGTTCAGAGAGCCGCAAATCCCGCAAAAGACCCGCAAGATTTAGCGGCTTCATCGCGTCACCAAGTCGGACCCGACGAGGCCAGTCAATCAGGCTCCAGATTTTCTGACACTCAATGCACAGAAAATTTGGGGGCTGATAGAGCCGACAAAGCTGGCCCCAAAGAGATCAGGGCGTCATCTTGAAAGTGCAGCCTGATCTGCTCTGAAAATATACACACCCCCCCCCATGGATATGGTGGAACTGAGCCACCCAAACATCGGCCCTCCCTGAACACGCCTAAAGTGAACGTACTCCCTCCTTGGGGATCACTAGAGGGCCCACCCCTGGCACTGTCCCCTGACATAGGTTGGCACTGATTCCCATTCTTATACAGTTGTTGTAAAGCTCACCGATATCACGTCAAGTCGGCGAAATATGAATGTTTAGTGAGGAGGGGATCTTGTGGCTGGGATGCCCTTTAATAAATGTTAATGTGTTAAAATTTATTGACATATAGTTGCCTCATTACATCACCGGCGAGGGATAGGGAACATCATGAAACATGGGGCTGGATCCTCCGTTCTGCAGACTGAGTGCTCCCACTAGAGGAGATTCGCTACTGGTCTCCACTGATGCAAGGTGCGGTGGCAAGCTATGATTCCCTCTCCTTTACCACAGGAATAACAGGTCACCACCCTACAGAATGCACACATGGGGGCGGCCCAAAGCCCCCGTGATCCCCAGCCCTCCCATGGCTGCCTTGCTGGCTGTAACAATGGTGTTCCGTGTCAATCCACCCCGACCCCACAGCCCATCCCCGGACATCCCTGCTACTCTCACGGCCCTAGCAGAAGCCCCCCAGCCAGCAACACAACTGTCAAAAACTATGGCGATGTTGGGCACTTTCTGTACACCCTCTCCCTTCCTCAGCAGCTGCTAAGGTGGTTTCATGATTTTTAAAAACATACGGGAACTCTTGAGTATGGTTTTGTAATTCTTCAGATACAGAATGAAAAACTAAACAAACCATATTACTAATTGCAAATCACACATACACACATAGTAATCAACCTCCCCTTCATTCCCACTCATCAATATTTCACCAGCAAATGCTTGTGGGTATCAGAGGCCAATCAACGCAGGCCCAAGTGATCGCTGCTAGAGTTCCAGAAGGCAGTTTCCTGGGCCCAACCATCTTTCGCTTCTTCATCAATGATTTCACACCCCCCCCCCCTCAAAAAACCTCAACAGAAGGTCAGAAATGTGGATATTCGCTGATGATTGGACAGTGTTCAGTGGCATTCACGACTCCTCAGAGTTCTCAGTCCATACCTACATGCAACAAGTGTTGGACAACATTCAGGCTTGGGCTGACAAGTGGCAAGTAACATTCAGGGCACACAAGCAGCAGACAATATGATCATATATGAACATATGATTTAGGAGCAGGAGTAGTCCATTCAGCCCCTCAAGCTTGCTCCGTCACTCAATACGATCATGACTGATCTGTCTGTAACCTCACGCCTACCTTTCACCCACTTGTTTATCAAGAATCTATCTAGCTCGGCCTTAACAATATTCAAAAGAGCCTGCTTCCACTGCCTTTGGAGGAAGAGAGTTCCAAAGACTTCTGAGAGAAAAAGATTCTTCTCATCTCGGTTTTAAATGGGTGAACATAATTTTTAAACAGTGCCGCCTAGTTTGAGATTCTTCTGCAAGGGAAAACATCCTTTCCATATTCACTGTGCCAATACCCTCAGATCTTAAAAATTTCAATCAAGTCACCTCTTACTCTTCTAAACTCTAAACTCCAGTGGATACAAGCCTAGCCTGTCTAATCTATCCTCATAAGACAACCCGCCCATTCCTGGTATGAGTCTACTAAACATGCTCTGAACTGGTTCAGACGCATGTACATCCTGAAATAAGAAAACTAATACTGTACAATCTCCAACAAGAGAGGATCTGATCACCACCCCTTGCCATTTAATGGCATTACCATTGCTGAATCCCCCACTATCAATATCCTGCGGGTTAACAATGATCAGAAACTTAACCGGACCAACCATTGAACCACTGTGGCTACAAGAGCAGGTCAGAGGGCTGTGAATTCTCTGGTGAGTAACTCTCCTCTTGGCTCCCCACAGCATGTCCACCTTGCACACGGCACAAGTCAGAGGTTTGATGGAATACACTATACTTTCCTGAATGATTATGGCTCCTACAACAGTCAAACTGCTCAATGCCATCCAGTACAAAACAACCTGCTTGATTGACACTCATTAACTACCTTAAACATTTGTTCCCTGCACCACCAACTTCATTCCCTGTACTGTTTACAAGATGCGCTGGAGCACCTCACCAAGGCTCCTTAAACAGCACCTTCCAAACACTCAACCTCTGCCACCTAGAAGGATCCCAATCTGCTTACTCTGCATAGCCCTGACAATAATACTCACACCAAAATGTCATTCAGAGCACAACGCACCAGAAACACAGACCTCAATTTGTGTATCGCAACTGTTCTGCTGTGAAATAGCCAGGCATGAACAGATAAAAGAAAAAAGAAAGCGTATATTTTAAGGTGCATGAGACAGTGAGGAATTCCTCCCACCATTTTAGAAATGAAGCCCGGAATTTACCTGCAAGGATGTGATGGCTGAACAGGACAAATCTTCCTTTTCAAGGTCTTTGAAAGTTTGTGGGTAGCGAGATGGGCACATCTGGTGGCTGGGTGCCCTTCTGCCATAAAATGAAGACTGGATACTGATGGTTGTTCGATGAGGACATCGCAGAGAAATATATTCTCCATCACAGGCATGCTCTGTATAATTCTTCAATACCCTTGACATATACCCTGTCAAAACAAGATAGGGAATTAAAGCTCATGAAGAAAATAAGATTACTAGGTTCAGTCACATTAACAGCCCAACATTCCCTCCGTGACACACAATCACCATCAACACCGACTCCACTTCTCACAGCACCTTCCCATAAAAGTGCAAAGAGGCAACACCTGCACTTTTACCTCGTCCCTTCTCACCATCCAAGGTCCCAAACACTCCTTACTGGTGAAATTGCAATTTTTATGCTCTTCCATCAATTAATATACTGTAGTCATTGCTCACAATGCTACATCAGGGAGACCAGATGCAGATCAATTTGCTGAACCTCCATTTAGACTAGAAGCACAAGCCTCCTATGGCACTGAGGACCCAGATTCGATCGAGTCTTGCTCAATTGCCAAAAAATATAGGGAATGTGAGAATTGGGAGCATTTTAGAACTCAGCAAAGAGGACCAAAAACTGTTAAAATAAAGGGAGAATAGACTACAAACAGGAAGCAAGGGTAGGCCATTCGGCCCCTCGAGCTTGCCCAGCATTCATGAAAATCCTGGGTGATCTGATAATCTCAGATCTACATGTTGCCTACTCTGAAAACCTATCACCTAGTTTCTATTTTTACAGCCAGTACCTCTACTCCTGCACCTCTTTAAGAATTATACCACTTATTTAATTAGCAAGAAACAATAAACAGACTATAAAGCCTCTATAGGCATGTAAAAAGGAAACAATTAGCAAAGATAAACGTGGGTCCATCTCAGGCAGAGACAGGGAGCGTAATTCTCCGAGAACTGGCGGGGCAGGCCACTCCGGAGCTGAGGAGTGGCGTGAACCACTCCGGCGTTGGGTCGCCCCGAAGATACGGAATCGTCTGCACCTTCAGGGGCTAGGCCGGCGGCGGAGTGTTTGGCGCCGCGCCAGCCGACGCAGAAGGGCTTGGCGCCATGCCAACTGGTGCCGAAGGGCCTCCGCCAGCCAGCGCGAGTTAGCACATGCGCGGGAGCACCAGCGTGTGCTGACATCATCTCAGCGCACGCGCAGGGGGGTTCTTCTCCGCACCGGCCATCGCGGAGTTTGACAGCAGCCGGTGCGGAGGGAAAGAGTGCCCCCACGGCACAGGCCCGCCCATGGGTCGGTGGGCCCCGATCGCGGGCCAGGCCACCGTGCGCGCCCCCCCCCCCCCCTCCCCCCACAATCGGGGCGCCAGATCCACCCTTGCCTCCCCGAGGACTCTGCAGGCCGCCCATGGAGCCAGGTCCCGCCGGTAAGGACCTGTTGCGATTTACGCTGGCGGGACCCGCTGAATACGGGCGGCCACTCGGCCCATCGCGGGCCAGAGAATCGCTAGGGGGGCCACCGCCAGCAGCCGCTAACCGGCACGCCGCAATTGCCGCACCCGCCAAAACCCCAGCGCCGGAGAATTCGGTAGCCGCCCCCTGGCGATTCTCTGACCCGGTGGGGGGGTCGAAGAATCCCGCCCAGGAAGTTTTTTAATGGGGAATAAGAAAGTGGCAGAGAAACTAATAAATATGTCTTCATGAAGGAAGTTAAAGAAAACCCTCCCAGAAATAATAGTGAAACAAGGGTCTAGCAAGAATGGGGAACTGGAAAAAAAATTGTATTGGTGTAAGGGCCCTTCCTGTCGATTCATTTATTTCCTATTTCCTTTACTTGGTGTTATCATTTTGATCCATGCATCTTTAATGGGCACATACCTTTAAGTCAAGCAAAGACAGTGAGGAACTCAAAAGTTGCAAAATGGTACACAGTGTTACGGAGGTTTAGCTTCTGAACAGAAAAAACTGAGACTTTTGGCACCCGAGAGGTTAGAGAGATTTGTTTCAATTGGTTGGCCTTATTCTGCCCAGCGACAGGCAGTGATTGGATCCTACCTAAAGGGGAATGGTTTTCAGAGGATGCAGGAAGTGACAGTCGGATCCTGGAAGTTCAGAGGAGCAGCTGTGAGTGCCAGTCTCTCTCTCTCTCTCTAGAAATACTGCCTATCTGAACCGACAGAGAAGGTTCTTTGAGACTTGGATGAATCTACAGTGAAAATCATTGCAGACTGAAAACAAAAAAACTCCAACTGAAGGCCTAGATTGAAGAAAGGTGAACTGAAAAATGTCCACCTGAAACAAAGACTCTTATCCTTTTTCTTTCATCATTATTTTACACCCCTCTTTCCCCTCTGTGTCTGTTAGGAATTAGATAATAGTTAACCAGTTGTATCTGCTGTTATAATTATTGTTCTTAATAAAAATGAATTGTGTTTAAATTTACAAACCTAGTGACTGTACTTATTGGGCAGCCAAGGACTAAAGATTTGGGGTATCTTTCAAGAATTATTTGTCAATTTCAATTGTGTTGCAACTCTTGGTACAGTTGGGCTGGAATTGACTGTGCAGCAGCCCAGGGTGTTGCAACAATTAGTAAAAATGTAGAGCTGGCGTTCACGATGGCATGGGGACTTAGTCCCGGGAGCGGAGAATACCGCCCGTCATTAGTGGGAAAAATGCTAGAATCCATTACAAAGGATCTGATAACTAAACATTTAGAAAATAATGATCTGATTGGGAAGAGTCATAATGGATTTATGAAAAGGAAATCATGTTTGACAAGTCTGTCGGAGTTTTTTGAATGTATTACTAGCCTAATAAATACGGGGGAAAGCAGTGGACGTATGGTGCATTTGGATTTTCAAAAAGCTTCCGATAAGGTCCAAAGCAGGAAGTTATTAAAGAAAATTCGAGCACATTCCATCGGGAGTAATATACTAACATGGATTGAGGATTGGTTGATGGACAGAAAACAGAGAGTAGGAAGGTCATTCTCGGGTAAGCAGGCTGTGTTTGGTGGGGATTACGCAAGGATCAGTACTTGGGTTCCAGATGTTCAACACCTATATCAATGATTTGGATGCGAGGAGCAAATGTAACATTTCCAAGCTTGCAGATGACACAAAGCTAGTTGGGAATGTGTGTTGTGAGGTGGATGCAAAGATGCTTTGTGAGTTGCCAAGAACATGGCATATGGAACATAATACGGATAAGTGTGAGGTTCTCCACTTTGGAAGAAGAAACAGAGGTTCAGAATATTTTTAAATAGTGAGAGATTGGGAAGTGGTGGCGTCCAAAGAGACCTTGCTGTCCTTGTCCATAAATCACTAAAGGGAACATGCAAACGGTATGTTGACTATATCACAAGGGGATATCAATACAGAAGAAAATATATGCTTCAAGTGTATAGTCCACACCTGGAACATTGTGTACAGTTTTGATTCCCTTACCCAAGGAAGAATATACTTGCCATGGAGGGTGTTCAGCAGAGGTTCACCAGACTGATCTTTGCAATGGCAGAAGTATCCAATGAAGAGAGATTAAGGAGACTAATCCTGTATTCTCTAGAATTTAGAAGAATGAGAGATGATCGCATTGAAACCTATAACATTTTAACAGGTTTGCCAAGGTGGATGCAGATAGAATTTTTCCCCTAGCCAGGTTTGCGAGCCAAGGAATGCTGCTTCAGGGCACAATCTTGAGCCGGCACTCACTGTCCACAAGATCGGCACAGTAAGAAGTCTTACAACACCAGGTTAAAGTCCAACAGGTTTGTTTCAAACACGAGCTTTCGGAGCACGGCTCCTTCTTCAGGTGAATGGTGGCAAAGATCGGTGGCATGGGCAGTAAATCTCGCAGGAATCAGGAAACACAATTCTCGTCGGAGTGATCACATTTCCTGATTTCCCAACCCCTCACCAGCAACATCATGAGATTCACGCTCATTTTAATAAATTTAAATTGATTTCAATATTATTAGCAGCCCCCTTCCACCCACCAAATGATAGCCCCTCACTAATGCCAGGTTGAGGTTTTCAACAGCCCAGGCATGACGCAGTTGCATAGAGCTAAGTATAGTCCCCGGGGAGGTAAAGGGACATGCCCCCTAGCACTGCCCCAGCACAAGTTGGCACTGCATCAACCTGTTCCAGGGCAGACCCTCATAGAGCCAGAATCGGCTCCACTGGGGGGTGGGGGGAGGGAGTGAATTGGTGTGTGGTGTGTGGAGGGGGGGGGGGGGGGGGGGAGTGGACACTGAGTGGGTGTGGAGAGGAAAAGACTGCTGAGGTGATAAGGGGTCACAATGCCAGTGAGGATTTTTGGAGGGTGTGGGTATGCCAGCGATGAATGTCAGCGAGCAGCATGTGGGCAATGAATGTCAGGGGGAGCCCCCAATACCTCGGTGATGGGGGCGGAGGGTCATTAGGCTGCAGTGCTGATCTGGGTGCCCTTTAAAGATAGCATCACAACCTCTTTGGTGTTGGTATTCTGCACTATGAGGCCCTGTCCCGCCTGAGTGATGGAGTAAACCGCTCCCACTCATTTTCTGTTCTGAGGCTCAAGGTTCCATTGGAAAACTGGTCTGTGGTACTGGAGAGTTACAATCCGTCTGACACTTTGACAAATTCTGGTAAGATTCCGCCCTCAGAATAAGGGACAGGCCAGTTAAGACTGAGATGAGGAAGTTCTTCACTCAGAGGGTAGTGAATCTTTGGAATTACGTAACAAAAACAGAAAATGCTGGACAATCTCAGCAGGTCTGACAGCATCTATGGCGAGAGAACGGAGCTAACGTTTGGAGTCTGAATGACTGTCAAAATTGTCTTTGTTTCAGATTCCAGCATCTGCAGTAATTTTCTTCGCCACACTCCGGTGCCCGTTCGGTTCACTGAGGGAGAATTCAGAATGTCCAATTCACCTAACAAGCACGGGCGGAATTCTCCGCTCCCGGGAAAAATCGGGAGGGCCGTCGTGAACTCGGCCGGGTTTCACGACGGCCTCGGAGGCCGCTCCTCGCCCCCTATTCTCCCCTCCCGGCGGGGCTAGGAGCGGCGCTCCGTAAATCTAGGCCGCGGGGGCGTCGCGCCGATAATGACGCGGCCGGCGCGCCTAATGACGTCAGCCGCGCATGCGCAGGTTGGTCGGCTCCAACCCGCGCATGCGCGGCTGACGTCATGACGCTGACGGCACGAACCCGCGCATGCGGTGTGACCGTCTTTCCCCTCAGCCGCCCCACAAGACGTGGCGGCTTGATCTTGCAGGGCGGCGGAGGGAAAATGGGGAGCGGAGAATCGCACCCCACGTCTTTCGGGACTTGTGGAAGGAAACCGGAGCACCCGGAGGAAACCCTCGCAGACATAGGGAGAACGTGCAGATAGTGACTCAAGCTGGGCATTGAATCTGGGACCCTGGCGCTGCAAAACAACAGTGCTAACCAGTTTACTACCGTGCCACCCAATGACGTCAAGGAGTATGGGAATGGTACAAGAGAATGCATTGAGGTAGGCGATAAGCCATGATCTAGTTGAATAGTGGAGCAGGCTCAAGGGACTGAATGGCCTACTCCTGCTCCTATGTTCCTATGTCCTTGGCAGGCTTTAAGCAAGTTCAGATGTCAGGAAAATAAGGATGGACTGAAGAACAAAATAGAGGGTCTGTGACAGGCCGAAATGTAGAAGCCATTATATGACAAATGGATGATGGTGCGAGCAAAAGCAGATGCTAATCATTTTAATCTCTCATGGAATGTATCAAGAGTTGATAATGGGAGTGGAAGAAGCAACAAATGTCTCTCGTAGTAATTGGGAATTACAAAATCATTACCAACAGCTGCTGTCTCAAAATAATAAAGAAGTGGTCACGATCTGAAATTACTGAATTCAATGTCAAGTTTGGGAGTAATTTTTCAACATTTCTTTTGACAATTAATTTTAGTGGTTTGATTTCCATGGATGTCAAGACCACGTGAAGATGAACAATCATTTTCTTTTGGCAGACCTGAAGAATTCACTAAGTAGTGTCAAAAATTTAGTAACATATTCTGACCAGCCACTAAGCTATTCACCAGAAAATATATACATTTATATAAATGGAAACAATAAGGAAATATTGCTTTTTTTTCCCCACAAAATCCCTGCCCACTAGCACACTTTGCAGTATGATCAGGTGATGAAACGTCAATGTTGCCTGTGTGGCCTAATTAGCCAAATGTGAATATTTCTTGCTTGATTGATGGCTCTCACTTTGCTTACAGATACTTCAAAGAATAATTTAAGAAAGGAAAAGTACATCCTGTATGTATGATTGATGCCAGGAAGCATCAGATCTGAAGAGGCACAGATAACGTAATTTGTTGAGGCTTGCCATAAAGGCAATCTCGGCCTCTGCCATTCTGAAGAACTGTAGCATATTCCAGTGATTAACAGCTTAAGACAGAACAGAGGAATACTTAATAATTCTCATTTGTGTAAGGGTGAACTCTGAGACATGCTGGTATATTATCATTTGAGCTATTCAAGTAACAGATGAGACTTCCTGTTTAAGCAACTCATTATTTTTTTTAAAATTAGCATTTGTTCATTTATGAAATGACAGATATAATAATGGAAGGCTTCTCAGCTCAGCTCAGTCCAAGTTTGCACTAGCTATCACTTGCTTTTTTCTGCACTCTTTCCTAGGTTAGGTGGATTGGCCTTGATAAATTGCCCTTAGTGTCCAAAATTGCCCTTAGTGTTGGGTGGGGTTACAGGGTTATGGGGATAGGGTGGAGGTGTTGACCTTGGGGAAGGTGCTCTTTGCAAGAGCCGGTGCAGACTCGATGGGCCGAATGGCCTCCTTCTGCACTGTAAATTCTATGAAATTCTATGTTTAATAATTACAGCCTAATTCAATGGCTTAAATCTCTTACAGGCAGCAGGATGGGGTGCTATATTTGGTTCCACTGTCCTCTCGCAAGAACAACCACAGATCAGCCAGAACCCTGTTCCCGATGGATATCCATCGATTGCAGCTGGAAACTGCTTGTGTTTTTGCATTGGCAATGGATGCAATTGACTTGGCTGTGAAATGATTCCTACAATAAATAGCTTTTTTAGGACCCAATAGATAGACTCATATGAAGCAATGTATGAGAGGATGTCAGAGCAAATGAACCATGCATCAAGTTAGTACCTCTGGCAGGAAAAAAACACAACAAGCCCCCGCAACACAAGGGCTGCGCACTGAAAAGCAGGTAACATTTAGACTTCTGAGCTCATACCTAAATACGCTGAATAATGCATCAATTGTGCCACTTAAGAGTGCTGGGTAGGTCCCGGACTGCAGATTGAGAGTACCTCACCCAATCAGAACAATGGGGCTGGGTCGCAGAATCATAGAATCTACCGCACGGAGACAGGCCCTTCATCCTAAACTGGTCCACGCCAACCAAAAAGCCCATCTAAGCTAACCCCATTTGCCTGCATTTGGCCCATATCCCTCGAAACCTCCATGTGTCTGTCCGAATGCCTTTTCAATGTTGTCAAAGTTCCTGCCTCAATCACTTTGATCGAAAACGGAAAATGCTGGAAAACCTCAACAGGTTTTCCTCCACAGCATCGGTGGAGGGAGAGAATAGAGTGATCGGACTCGAAACGTGCTGCCAGATCGGAGTTTTTCCAGCATTTTCTGCTTTTGCTTCAAATTCCTGCAATCGCAATATTTTGCTTTTATTTCAGGGAGGGCGGGATTTCTGGCATTGAAGCTCATCTGCCGTGACCCCGATCAAGGTGACGACCTGGAATTAGAAGGGCCACTCTGGCCTCTTTAGCAGTGCAATACGGAAATGGGCCTCTTTGCAGGAGGTCTCAGGCTCTTAGATCATGAATTTAAGTCAGAGTGCACCAACTTCTTCCATAAAGCGCTTTCAGCAGCCAAAGAACACAGAGCAACCAAAATTTAGCAATCTTCCCTCAGATAACCCACTATTATATAGAAAATGAGGCTGGTGTATATCCCACTCTGAATCTCCCTTTGAATTAATAACAATAATTGAAACAAGAAGACTGAAATGTGTTGGGTGGGATTCACCCTCCTGCTGCTGGCAGCAGAATCTTCTGTCCTGGCAGCCGGCCAATGGCGTTTCCCATTGTGGGCATCCCCACGCTATTGGGAAATCCGTGGGCGTGAGTGAGCTGCCAGGAGGATCCTGCCGATGGAGAATCCCACCCAATATCAGTTCCTCTTTCCACAGATGCTGCCGGACCCATTGAATGTTTCCAACATTTTATGGCGTAAACATGGATATCTTGTTTAAGGCATAGTGCTGCTACCACTAATTATCTACATATTTTGATAATACAGAAGGGGATCCCTAGCATGAAGAAGACCTGCATCAACAAATTCACTTGGCTTTCAACTATAAGCAAGCGCTATGGGCGCAATTCTCCCAACGGGAGTCTAAGTGCCAACGCCGGATGAAAACCGGAGTGTTTCACTCCGGCGTTGGAGCCTGCTCCCAGCCCCCTATTTTCCCACCCCCAGGGGACTAGGAGCGATGTCGCGTCCTTTACGCGCACTGGGCCTTGGCGCCGCGTAAAAAGCAGCGGCGCATAAATGATGCAGCCGGCGCCGTGTAAATGACGTCACATGCGCATGCGCAGATTGGCCGGCACCAACCCGCGCATGCGTGGTTGCCGTCCTCCCCGAGTCCGCCCCGCAAGAAGATGGCGGATGGATCTTGCAGGGCGGCGGAGGAAAGGAGATCCTCCCTTAGAGAGGCCGGCCCGCCGATCGGTGGACACCGATCGTAGGCCAGACCCCATCGGAGGCCCCACCCCCGTGCAGGAACCCCCTCCCCCTCCCACAGGCCATTCCCACGCAGTTCCCACCGGAAGCGACCAGGTGTGGACGGCGCTGGCAGGAATCTGTCGTGTTGGGGCAGCCGCTCGGCCCATCCGGGCCGGAGAATCGCCGCTCGCCTTTTGCAAGCGATGAGTGCCAATTCTCCAAGCGGCCAGCCGTGATTCTTGCCGCGCTGGTTTGGGGGGAGGTGGGAGAATCGCGTGCTGGTGGCGGGGCGGTGGGGCAGGACTCATTCGGCGCCCCGGCGATTCTCCCACCCGGCGTGGTGGGGGGGCGAATTCCGCCCTATATGTTTCTCTGCAGTCTGTCAACAGAGATGTAGAGTGGAATTCTCCCACCCTGGGACTAAGTCCCAAAGCCGGGCGGGAACATGGAGTGTTTCCTGCTCGGAGGCTGGCCGTAAAACATGCCAAATGTTCCATCCCCGACCTCATTAATTAGGTACAAAATGGGTTTGTGCCATATTCCGTCGTGGGGCAGGTCTGATGACGTGCAATCTGTCATGGTATCTGCCGCCATAGTGAAAAGGCGCCCAACGTCACTGACCTATTATCGAAAAAAGAAGGCGAACCACCTAGAAATGAAGATAGATCTCCCCGGGAACATTTTGAGGCTTGACGCCCCCCCTGGACACCGGATCTGGAAGGTCCACCTGCAGATAGCCCACTGACTTACTACTGTAGTGTTGCAAGGTCCAGGGTTGCAGTTTGCCTACTTCTTGACCTCTAGAGGCAGCAACAGGCATTGTTCAGGTCCCAACGTCTGCATGCCACATTGTTCCAAAAGTGTCTCACACTGTCGTGTTTTCAAGCTGGCACCTCGAAGCATCGGGCATGGGTAGTCGGATCAGCATCCCATTAGTGGGATACAAATGAGTTTCATGCTGGCCTCCTGCACGTTTCCCGACCACCATTTCGGGTAACAGTGGATGATTGTACTGTAAAACTGATTTTTAGACCTCCCACCAAATTCACCCCCCCCCCCCTCCTATTCGCGGGAGCTTGGGAGAATCCGCCCAATGTTTTTCTCAATAACTCACCTGCCAGCCTGCCACTTCAGTGCTGTGGCTGTAAAATACGGAGATAGGTTTCCTTGTAAGTTTTAAAAGACAAAGAAATAATACTCAATCTAAGTAAAATAATAAAACACTCCAACTCTGAATCACACATGTATTGAAGAGTTCACTGATACACTCAGAAAAAGAAGTCACCAAATGGGAGGGTCGGTTAAATTGTTTCAGAGTCCAAAAGAAACACAGATCCTGTAGATTGATGACTTGGGTGCTTCAGACGGGTCTCGATAATCTTTCTGGATGCTGTGTTGAGACAATTTGAAAAAGTTGACAGATGATTTCTGTCTTCTTCTGGAGTCAGCAGCTGCTGGGTTGATGTTTAAGAGCTTCCTGCGGTGTGTGACTGGTAGAACAAACAGACAGAGCACAAACTTGCAGTTCTTTTCCTTGCTGTTATCAACTCAGGGCCATTCGGGTCTCACTGACTACCCCCAGAAGAAGCTTCTTAAAAGACAAAAGGGGTTCACTTGTTCATCACATGACCTCTGGCAACTGGCCAGTTACCCAAACATTGTCATAACAAGCTGATTTCAGATTCATTGTTTAAAAATCGATTATATCTGGATATTTTGTGAATAGTTCAAGAGATGTGACATTCACACTCATCAAAGTCAATTACCTTATTTGGGTTGCTTAAAAACAGCCTGGCCCCTTTCCGATGGCTTTGTAATTTGTAAGGTGCAGCTATGTAAATGTTTGGCTATCTTAAGAGCTGCTGTTTAAGTCACTTAAAATGCTGCTGTTCAGTCTTTTTCAACATATCCAGTGGATGCAGCTTGCTCAATAAATAGTAATTTATTGATATAAAAACTGTTGCTTTATTTCATAACCTGGGAACCATTACTTTAAATAAAACTCATCATCATAAAGAAAGCTACAAAATTTGTTATAAAGGAAATAGTTACAAGACGCCAACTTGCAAATAAAGTATACAACTCAGCAACAGAAAGCACTGACTGGCTTCTTTCATTTTTAAGCAGTCTAAAGCTCTGACACTACATCTGCAGATGTGCAGGAAGTACTTCCCTAAGTGTTGCAATACAAATAAACACAACCTAAACGTTATACTAATTAAAGTGAGAAAGATCACTGTTGATGAATGCAACACCTCCCCACTTCAGAAACCCAGAATTCTATCATATTTACTACACAGGATTGGGCTATTTTGCCTCGCGTCACTATTTCTACTTCACATAAACCCTGTCCCACTTTATCTAATCTCATCAGCATATTCTGCTGTTCCTTTCTCCTTCATATGTCTATCTGGCTTCCCTTTAAATATATTTATGTTTGTGGCCTCAACTACATCTTCTGATCATGGTTCCATATCCAAACCATTCTCTGGATAAACAGGTTTCTCCTGTGTGGTGGTATGATTTGCATAGCTGTCTGCCATTGGTGCAGAACACCGGCTTACCATTGGCCCTGGTCGGTCATGTGCCTCTCGACCGATTGGTTGAGACCAGTCATGTGACAGCTCTCCAATTGGTCGAGAGGCTGAGTTAACCACGCCTCCAGATCGAGGTATAAATAACCAGAACGCCCGGCGGTCGTCCATTTACTGTAGTCGACCGCAGGGCTAACTTCTAGCTTATTAACCTTTGTACAGCAACTCGTCTCGTGTTCGATTGATGGTTCATCAATTTAATAAGCTAGAATTTTGAAGATGGAGCTTTGGATCAAGCCCGAATGCCTCCACATCAGCCCGCAAACTCAGAACGCTTCAGAAATCTTTCAACATTGGCTGGCATGTCTCGAGGGATACCTGGCGTCTGCAAACAGCCCCCCCACCATGGCACAGAAGCTTCACACCCTCCTCTCCAGCGTGGGTATCGCAGCCTACGCGATGATCAGGGAACAAAAAGATTACGATGCGGCCATGCTTAAGCTGAATGGACAGTTTCTTAAACCAGTCAACAGAGTATTCGCCCGACATCTGCTGGCCACCAGACAACAGCTCCCCGGTGAGTCATTAGACCAATTTTACCAGGCCCTCGCCATCCTGGGGAGGAACTGCTCCTGCCTCGCAGTTTCAGCTACGGAGCACATGGAACTTCTGATCAGAGATGCTTACGTGGCTGGGATGCAGTCTGCCGCTATCCGCCAGCGGATGCTGGAGAAAGACGACCTTAGCCTAACTGAGGCACGGACTCTCTCCACCTCCCTGGAGGTCGCCGATTTAACCGCCCGCGCCTATGTCCCCAGCCGCGCTGCACCACCCTGGGCCTCCTGGCACGCTTCCCCACCGCCATCCGCCGCTCCCGACCTCCCTCAGGCATGCGCCGCGGGACGCCCCGACAAGTCCACGGGGCCCCGCTGCTATTTCTGTGGGACGCGAAACACCCTCGCCCGCGCTGCCCAGCCCGCTCCGCCCTCTGTAAGAGCTGCAGGAAGAAGGGCCACTTCTCCGTCTGCCAGGCCAAATCGGTCGCTGCTATACCGCGCAGTGACCGGGGATCCGCCCCCTCCGGGCCCTTGCTGGCCCCTCCAGTACGCCGTGCCGATCTCTCCCCCCCCGCCCCCGGGACCCTGCGCCCGGCCTGCGTGCCTCCCCCTCTCCTCCGGGCCCTTCCAGGCCCCCCCAGCGCACCGCGCAACTCTCTCCTCGCCGCCCCCGGGCCCCTGCGCCTGCGCGCCTCTCTGCCCCCCGCTCTCAGCCGCTCCGGTCGGACTGCCGGCACCGCTAACTCCGCCCCCCTCAACCACGAGGGCCCCGCGGGCGCCGCCATCTTGGGGAGCCGACTCCACGTGCGGTTCCTGGGCGCCGCCATCTTGGGGCGCCGACTCCACGTGTGGGTCCTGGGCGCCGCCATCTTGGGGCCCCAGCTCCACGTGCGGGTACTGGGCGCCGCCATCTTGGGATACCGACTCCACGTGCGGATCCTGGGCACCACCTTCCTGGACTGGCACGCAAGGTTCTGCCAGCTACTACTTGGGCGACGACGACTGCGACGATGGTTCTTCTCCACGGCTCTTGGCCATTCAACTCGACCAGTCACGAACACGCACGCTCGCCAAAAGAACAACGCTGATCCACCTCAACGGCCACGAGACGGGCTGCCTGCTGGACTCCGGGAGCACGGAAAGCTTTGTTCACCCTGCCACGGTAAGACGCTGCGCGCTCGCTGTCCATCCTGTAAAACACAAAATCGGGTGAGCCTCAGGTTCGCACTCCGTCCGCATCACCGGCTGCTGCATCGCGGACCTCACGGTCCAAGGGAAGGTTTTAAAAAATTACAAACTCCGTGTCCTCCCTGACCTTTGCGCACCGGCACTCCTAGGACTGGACTTCCAGTGCAACCTGCAGAGCTTGACCTTCCAATTCGGCGGCCCTATACCCCCCCTCACTGTCTGCAGCCTCGCATCCCTCAAAGTGGACCCCCCCTCCTTGTTTGCTAATCTCACCCCCGATTGCAAACCCGTCGCGACACGGAGCAGACGGTACAGCGCCCAGGACCGGTCCTTCATCAGGTCCGAGGTCCAGAGGTTGCTGACGGAAGGGGTCATCGAGGGCAGCAACAATCCCTGGCGAGCCCAAGTGCTGGTGGTCCGGACTAGAGAGAAAAACCGGATGGTCATCGACTATAGCCAGACCATCAACCGGTTTACGCAACTGGACGCGTATACTCTCCCCCGTATTTCCGCCATGGTAAACGATATCGCGAAATACAAAGTCTTCTCCACTGTGGACCTTACGTCCGCTTACCACCAGCTCCCCCTCCGCGTGAGTGACCGCAAATACACTGCATTTGAGGCAGCTGGGTGCCTCTACCACTTCCTTAGGGTTCCATTTGGTGTCACAAATGGGGTCTCGGTCTTCCAACGGGAGATGGACCGAATGGTCGACAAGTACGGATTACAGGCTACCTTCCCGTATCTTGATAATGTCACCATCTGCGGCCACGACCAGCAGGACCATGACACCAACCTCCAGAAATTCCTCCAAACCGCAAAACTCCTTAACCTCACATACAATAAGGATAAGTGCGTGTTTAGCACCGACCGCCTAGCCATCCTCGGCTACGTAGTGCGTAACGGAGTGATAGGCCCCGACCCCGAACGCATGCGCCCCCTGATGGAACTCCCTCTCCCCAATACCCTCAAGTCCCTCAAACGCTGCCTGGGTTTCTTCGCTCACTACGCCCAATGGGTTCCCAATTACGCTGACAAGGCCCGTCCCCTCATTCAAACCACGACCTTCCCGCCGTCGACAGAGGCCTGTCAGGCCTTTAGCCACATCAAAGCGGACATCGCAAAGGCCACGATGTGCACCATCGACGAGTCCCTCCCCTTCCAGGTCGAGAGCGACGCATCAGAAGTAGCTCTGGCGGCCACCCTGAACCAAGCGGGCAGACCCGTGGCCTTCTTCTCCAAAACCCTCCAGGCTTCCGAACTCCGCCACCCCTCTGTGGAAAAGGAAGCCCAGGCCATAGTCGAAGCTGTGCGATATTGGAGGCACTATTTGGCTGGCAGGAGGTTTACCCTCCTCACAGACCAACGGTCAGTAGCCTTCATGTTTGATAATGCACAAAGGGGCAAGATCAAGAATGACAAGATCTTCCGGTGGCGGATCGAGTTGTCCACGTACAACTATGAGATCTTGTATCGTCCTGGGAAGCTCAATGAGCCTCCTGATGCCCTGTCCCGTGGTACCTGCGCCAGTGCGCAGATAGACCGCCTCCGCTCCCTCCACGCGGACCTCTGCCATCCAGGGGTGACCCGTTTCTACCATTTCATTAAGGCCCACAACCTGCCTTTCTCCATCGCGGAAGTCAGGACAGTAACCCATGACTGCCACATCTGCGCAGAGTGCAAGCCGCACTTCTACCGCCCCGAGCGCACACATCTGATCAAAGAATCCCGCCCCTTCGAACGTCTCAGCATTTAAAAAATTTTTTTTTTATAAATTTAGATTACCCAATTATTTTTTTCCAATTAAGGGGCAATTTACCTACTCTGCACATTTTTGAGTTGTGGGGGCGAAACCCACGCAGACACGGGGAGAATGTGCAAACTCCACACGGACAGTGACCCAGAGCCGGGATCAAACCTGGGACCGCAGCGGCGTGAGGCGGTTGTGCTAACCACTAGGCCACCGTGCTGCCCTTGAACGTCTCAGCATTGACTTCAAGGGGCCCCTTCCCTCTAACAACCGCAACATTTACTTCCTGGCGGTAATCGACGAATACTCCCGCTTCCCCTTCGCCATTCCCTGCCCCGACATGACCACATTGACCGTCATTAAGGCCCTCCTCTCCATCTTCTCCCTGTTTGGCTACCCCGCGTACATACATAGCGATCGGGGGTCCTCATTTATGAGCGACGAACTGCGTCAATTCCTGCTCAACAGGGGCATTGCCTCTAGCAGGACGACCAGCTATAACCCTCGGGGTAACGGACAGGTCGAGCGGGAGAATAGTACCATCTGGAAGACCATACTACTGGCCCTCCCGTCCAGAGATCTCCCTATTTCCCGATGGCAAGAGGTTATCCCCGATGCCCTACATTCTATCCGCTCACTCCTCTGTACTGCAACAAATCAGACACCTCATGAACGTCTTCTTGTTTTCCCCAGGAAGTCGTCCTCCGGATCCCCTCTCCCGACGTGGCTGGCCGCCCCCGGACCCATCTTGCTCCAGAAGCATGTGCGGGTGCACAAGTCCGACCCGTTGGTGGAACAAGTCCAGTTACTCCACGCTAACCTGCAGTATACGTATGTGGAGTACCCCGACGGTCGGCAGGACACAGTCTCCCTCCGGGACCTGGCACCCGCCGGCGTGCGGCCTTCCCCCCTTCACCACAGACCCCCCCCCCCCGTTTTTTTTCCCCCAGCGCCCCACCCTGGCCACCCCTTCCCCATCCATGGCGTCTCCACAGCCAGCTCGGGTGACGGAGACTGTTCAAGGACCATCGCTCCCGGACTCCAGGACGTCAGTGGAACCACCACCATTGGCTGAACAGACGTCACCTACTCCACTGCGGCGGTCTGCCAGAACATGACGGGCCACGAAAAGACTGATCGAGCCGATTCAATTTACAACAACTCCATGGACCTTGTTGGGACATTTTGTACTATTGTTAATTGTCTGGGCCAGTGGGAAGCCCAAAAAAAAAATGTTTTTCTCCCTTCTCTGGCTGCTGCTCATACCACCAGTCCCCACCCCCCCCCCCCCCCCCCCCCCCCCCCCGCCGGCTTCTTTCTCCGCAAGGGGTGAATGTGGTGGTGTGATTTGCATAGCTGTCTGCCATTGGTGCAGAACACCGGCTTACCATTGGCCCTGGCCGGTCATGTGCCTCTCGACCGATTGGTTGAGACCAGTCATGTGACGGCTCTCCGATTGGTCGAGATGCTGAGTTAACCATGCCTCCAGATCGAGGTATAAATTACCAGAATGCCCGGCGGTCGTCCATTTACTGTAGTCGACCGCAGGGCGAATTTCTAGCTTATTAAAGCCTAACTTTTGTACAGCAACTCGTCTCGCGTTCGATTGATGGTTCATCATCCTGATATCCCTATTAGATTTACTAGTAACCATGTATGACCCCTAGTTCTGATTCTCAACATTATTGAGCCCTTTTACAATCTTGAAGACTTACATTACGTCACCCCATAGTTTTTCTTTTCTATAGAGAAGAATCTGAGCCCTTGCTACCTATCCTGATCGGCATAACCCTTCAGTTCTGATTTCATTCCAGCAAATCCTTTGTGCACCAGCTCCAGTGCCTCATTATCCTTCTGCCAACACTTGGTCCGTGCCGTCGGGAACTCAGCCCATTGGGGGTGGACCGTCCAATGACACGCCAACGCCGTTGAAATGGCGCGTGGCGCGCGTCACGATGATGCCAGTTTTGAGGGGGTGGAGCATAGCTGACCAGCATCAAACCAGCGGCGGCCCTGATTTTGGCGTGGAAATCCATTCTCCGCCCGATCGCCAAACACGATTTCGGCATGGACGACGGAGTATCCCGCCCATGATTTTGTAAAAGTTGACAGCAATATTTTAAAACAGCTGTGCGAAATTCTGTCCATCTCTGTGTATGCTCGCGCTCTGGTTCTTAATGATAAATACATGAGTTTGTTACTGGCCATATCTGTATATAAGCATGTGCAAATATTTGTGGAAACAGTGGGGGGGGTGGGGAATTAGCACCTGGACCTATGGCATCCCGGTGATCGTGGAGAACTCTGCCGCCCGTGCAACTTGATGGGCCTGGTCCAGATCAAAGTTTATGTAGTCAGCTGCCTGGGCAAACAGGGCATCCATGACGTCACAGATGCACTTGTGGGCTCTTAGTTGAAATATGCCCTGGAATGATCCTGAGGTATAAAATTTCAGGGGTGCGGTGACCTTGAACCCACTGGGTGCGATTATCCCCCTCCTCTACATGATGCACAGTCGAATCGGGTCGCCACTCCTCCACTTCCTCCGTTTCGGCATCATTAACAAGCAGCACACAGTTCCAGGCATAAGTCAATTAACATTTAAAAGTCTAAGCAAAATATTCCAGCTAAGATATCAACAAACTGAAGAGCAAACCCTCTTCTTTCTTCGGCCCGGTAATAGGCCAGACAAATGCTCCCCATGATAGGCCAGACAAATGCTCCCCATGCCTCATTCCAAGTCAAAGCAGGTCAGCTACAAGCAGAGACACATCTTCAAGTATTTACAGTAGCAGGCTGGCTTCCTCCACTCTCTCCCCCTATAGCCGCTTCCAGCAGCAGGATTTCAAAACAGGAACAGTCAGTACCTGAGCCTCAGTAACTCAAAGCATAATATAGGAGTGAGAAAGCACCTCCTCCCCTTCTTCACACTGGTAGTAGGCTTGTTCACAGCTTTCCTTTGCCTCATTCCAGGCTTCAGGAGTAAAGAAGGCAGCCAGCAAACAAAGCCCTGAGGTATTCAAGCAGTTTTTGAGTCAAAAGCAAGGAGCACAGAGCACACACAACCTGCTTTATTTAAGGGTCCAATCAACTTAATAGAATGACAGAAATTAACCCAGGAACAAATTAAACGGAGCACTGACCAAAAATAACAAAGAACAACAGAAATGTATCAACTTGCAGCCTGGGAGCTGTGACGTGCCCTCAATACTAGAACTACCATTTCTTATTAGCAATAGCCTTCAGCTGCGCGACCAGCAGCCGCCATAGTCAATGGGAGTTAAAGTGAGCATTACCATAGTAACATGGACAGGGCTCTGTCATGGGGGTGTTCAGTGGGACAGCAGCCAGAGCTTCCCCCTTTATGGGTGTACACCATCCGGGGAGTGGCACGATGGACCCGCAGGCACTGGACTACTCATCCTCCAGCCCAGGAGCAACCGTTGGCAGCCCACCCCGCCCCGAACAAAGCCATCCCCTACCACTCCTCCCCCCATTCCGAGCACTGGGGCAGCAGTCTGGCTGCCCGATTTCAAAGAAGGTAACTCACCTCCTCGGATCTCCACAGCAGCCATTCCACTGGCTTTACGTTTTTAAATAGGTGTACTAAATAAGGGCAGCACGGTAGCATTGCGGATAGCACAATCGCTTCACAGCTCCAGGGTCCCAGGTTCGATTCCGGCTTGGGTCACTGCCTGTGCGGAGTCTGCACGTTCTCCCCGTGTCTGCGTGGGTTTCCTCCGGGTGCTCCGGTTTCCTCCCACAGTCCAAAGATGTGCAGGTTAGGTGGATTGGCCGTGATAAATTGCCCTTAGTGTCCAAAATTGCCCTTAGTGTTGAGTGGGGTTACTGGGTTATGGGGATAGGGTGAAGGTGTTGACCTTGGGTAGGGTGCTCTTTCCAAGAGCCGGTGCAGACTCGATGGGCCGAATGGCCTCCTTCTGCACTGTAAATTCTATGATAAACGGCATCTGCATGATCGCTCGCTGGGGAGCTGCTAAGATCACGGGAGGCCAATCAATAGGGGGGTCCTTCCCGTTTCATGGGATGGAGATTGGCCTTAATTGGTGGTTATTGGTTTCTCGATCTGCCATGGCACAATCTTGCTGCTGGTTAGATCCGAAAACCGATCGGCACCCGGCGTGGTTCCCGATTCGGCCTCTCCCATTCAGTAAACTCTTTGGGCGTAACATGGCCGTCAGATCACACCCAAAGTGTTTAAAAATCCGTCGGGAAAAGCCGGCAAGGCAGCTGGCACACTGCCCTCCTGGTTTGACTCCTGAAAGATAAACTTTAGCATCAAATCCTTGAAAAAGTTCTAGCAGAAATCCAATCTGAACTTTTCAAAACACTTGTACAAGAATTAAAACAAGCTTTATAAAAAAGAACACATTTTACTGACCATTTCTTTCAAATCAAGTTAAATGACAAACAAAAGAAATGGAAAATTGGTTTATAGGAAAAGGAGAATAAAAAAAGCAATATGGGAAGATTCTACCCCCATTTCTGCCATTAAGGACTGCTGTGTTCTAGCGTTCTAGTATTGTGCATTTGTGTATTTTCAGTCCATAAGTTATGAAAGGCTCAACTCACTATCTTTTTCTGCTGTAAGTTGAAGATATTGTTCAACTGTGAGAGCTAACTTTTTTTTAAACTTTATTTTCTGTAATTTTATTGTGGTAATTTGAAAAATCACCAAAAGAAACAATAGCAAATGACATCATGATCTTTTCTTCAGAGCATGTTATGTTTTGTTAACAAGTACGGGTATGAATTAAATTGGGGTATTGAGGTGAACAAACTCATCCAGGTGTGATAAATAGAATTTCATTAGAGGCAATGGTGATATTCTAGTTATTATGTCAAGGTATAGAGCACTGCTAGAACTGGGTTCCCGGTGGACTCCTACAAGATATTTGTGACAGCACTGGCCCCACACCTGCGGGAGATGTTTGCAGATTCGCTGGCAAGGGGCACACTGTCACCTACGCTAGCACAAGCCTTAATCTCGCTAATACCTAAGAAAAACAAAGACCCGACTGAATCCGGCTCATATAGACCTATTTTGCTACTAAATGTAGACCCAAAAATACTAACATAGAACATACAATGCAGAAGGAGACCATTCAACCCATCCAATCTGCACCGACCCACTTAAGCCCTCACTTTCCACCCTATCCCCGTAACCCAATAACCCCTCCTAACCTTGTTTTTGGTCATTAAGGGCAATTTAGCATGGCCAATCCACCTAATCTGCATGTCTTTGGACTGTGGGAGGAAACCGGAGCAACCGAAGCAACCGGAGGAAACCCACGTAGACATGGGGAGAACGTGCAAACTCCGCACCGACAGTGGCCCAGCAGGGAATCGAACCTGGGACCCTGGCGCTGTGAAGCCACAGTGCTATCCACTTGTGCTACCGTGCTGCCCCAAGATCCTAGCCAAAACGCTACAAGACTGTGTTCCAGAAGTGGAATGCAGAGGACCAGACGGGCTTTGTCAAAGGTAGACAGCTAACATCGAACATCAGGCGCCTACTGAACGTGATCATGATCCCATCCAAGGTCAGAGCACCTGAGGTGATCATCTCCCTCGGCAGAGTCAAGTGGAAGTACCTCATAGAGGTGCTGGAGCCGTTCGGGCTCGGAAAAGGATTCACCTCATGGGTGAAACTCCTGTACAATGCTCCCATGGCGAGCGTATGGGCAAACAACACCAGCTCCAAGTACTTCCAGCTGCACAGGGGCACCAGGCAGGGAAGCCTGCTGTCACCACTGCTGTCCGCCCTAGCGATCGAACCATTAGTGATCGCACTCAGTTCAGCAAAGAACTGGAGGGGGATTCAAAGAGGAGGCAGAGAGCATAGAGTCTTGCTCTACGCCGATGCCCTGCTCCTCCACATCTCGGACCCACAAAGCAGCATGGAAGGAATCATCACCTTCTCGGGCTACAAACTCAACATGAGCAAAAGTGAGATTTTCCCAGTGAATCCGCAAGGGGGGGTGCGCGGTGGTGGGCCTGGCGTTTAAAGAAGCCCAACACAGATTCCGCTACCTGGGGATCCAACTCACTCATGACTGGACGGGGATCCACAAATGGAACCTGGCCAGACTGACAGAGGAAGTCAAAAAGGACCAGTAGAGATGGAACACACTCCCATTCTCCCTGGAAGGGAGAGTACAGATGATCAAAATGAACGCACTGCCCAGGTACCTCTTCCTATTAAGATCCATCCCAATCTATGTCCCCAAGGTCTCTTTTTAACTCACTGGACAAGTTAATCATGACATTTGGAAGTGGGGGAAAGAATGCTAGGATCACAAAGGAGGTCATACAGAAAACATAAGCCGGGGAGGGCTAGCCCTCCCAAACCTACAATTCTACCACTGGACGGCGACAGATGAAAGAGTGATGGGATGGACAAAGGAGCCAGAAGCCGAGTGGGTAAACGCGGAGGAGGCCTCCTGCAAGGGGACATCTCTTCGGGCCCTCTCCACAGCGGCACTCCCATCCTTGTCCAAGAAAACACTCCAGCAGCCCTGTGGGGATAGCCACCCTCCAGACATGGAAACAAGTACAGCAGCAATTCGGACTGACCAAAATGTCCGACAAAGTCCACATCTGCAATAACCACAGGTTCACACCAGCACTCACCAATGCCACCATCAAAAGGTGGAGACAGGACGGGGGGAGACATTGACAGTCAGGGACCGATACATTGACTGTAGGGTCACAGCACTGTACAAACTGATGCAGAGATTCCAACTAGCTGAAGGCAACAAACTCAGATACCTGCAGCTTAAAAACTTCCTACGGAAGGAGGCAAGGACTTACCCGCTACCACCACAACAGACAGTATTAGAAGAGCTACTGGACGCAGACATCCTAGGCAGAGGGAACTGTAGTGACATGTACGAACGACTGCTAGAGAGGGCCGACATCAAACTGGACATGACAAGGAGGAAATGGGAGGAAGACTTAGGGTTCAAAATAGGGTGGGGATTCTGGAGCGAAACACTACACAGGGTCAACTCTACCTCCATGCTCCACATAGGCTCAACCTACCGCAGCTAAAAGTAGTACATAGAGCCCACTTGACCAGAACCCAAATGAGCAGGTTCTTCACAGAGGTGGAAGGTTGATGTGAACGGTGCCAAGGAGGCCCGGCCAACTACACCCACATGTTCTGGTCTTGCCCCAGGCTTGCTGGGTACTGGACAGCCTTCTCCGAGGCAATGTCCAAAGTGGTGGGGATGAGGGTGGAGCAATGCTCAAAAGTGCCCGTAGTTCCCGTACGGACGTTCCCATACCAGCCTCCCCGAACAGGCGCCGGAATGTGGCGACTAGGGGCTTTTCACAGTAACTTCATTTGAAGCCTACTCATGATAATAAGCGATTTTCATTTCATTTCATTTTCAAGTCGTATTTTCGGGGTATCAGACCAGCCAGATCTTTTCATGGGGAGGAGGGCGAACGCCCTTGCCTTTGTCTCCCTGATCGCCCGCCGTAGATTCCTGTTCGGCTGGCAGTCAGTAGCACCACCTAAAGCTGCAGACTGGCGGTCCGATCTAACGGAATTTCTCCAAATGGAAAAAATCAAATTCGCCATCTATGGGTCGGAAGAGGGCTTCCACAAAACGTGGGAGCCATTCGCCCAACTGTTCCGAGACCCATTTGTGGCCAATACATAAATAAAAAAATAGCCAGTAGCCAGGGAGAAATAGCCAGGATAAGACAAAAAAAAGGAAAGCAAGGGAGGACCCGCAGTGGGGAGCAAGGTGAGGTAGCAAAATCCATCAAGAAAGAATTGGGGTAAGGGAGGGATGGGGGAAGGGGGGAGAGCAAAATAAGGGAGCCAGAAGGGGGAACAGATAATAAAACGGGGGGGAGAGAGAGCTCAGGGGATGACAACATTGGCGAGAGAACGTGAGGAAAAATGGGTAGGGGAAACAAACAATGGCCCAGTTAGGTGATCGATAAAAAGAAAAGAAGAGAGGGGTGGAAAGACCCTTCCCGTCCGAGTATATTTCCAAGAGCTTATGTGTTTGGCTTTATAAGGTATACCTGTATCCATAACTTGAACAAAACTGTATTTTAAAACAACTATTAAAAAAAAGGAGGGCATTGGGGGGATGGGTGGGGGAGGGGGGGGGGTGTCAGGGGAGCTGCAGGGGGGGTAGGGAGGATTGTACGCTGAGCCAGACGGCGACAGACTGAAAATAGAACAACGTAAGAAGAAGCCTTTATGAACTGTACAATAAATGAAAATGAACGGCAATGCATATAATTTTGAAAATGCCAATAGATTTTTTTAAATTTAGTCAAAGTATATGTGCCATCTTTAATTCCAGATATTGAGGCTTCCACATAATGCTTGGTAGGTTTCAGTTTTAACTGTTCAATATTGGGAATTGCGAATTGAATCGGATTGTTTCATTATCCAGGTTGTCCCAGAAATGTAGTCTGTGTGAGAAACCTTGTACAAAAAGTTTGGGAACAATCGGAGTTTAATGTACAATACTATCTTGCCTGTTCAGAATGTTTTCTTTCAAAGTTGATAGTGTTAGCAATGATTTTTATTGCTTTCAATCCCTAAGGATAACATTTGTGGAAAAGTTGAAGCAAAGATACCAAAGAATTAGAAAAGAAAATTAAAATGGGGTTTGGTAATTTTCAGATTGAGAAAGTTTTCCAAGTAAGGTTACATAATACAAGAAATGACACAGTTGGGTATATCTGAGAATGTTTTGCTCTGCCTCTTGAAGTCACGTAGAAGAGTTAATCCCTCTGCTTAGAACTATTGTGTTTCTTTAAATTCACCACAAAACATTTATCTTGATTAATGAAATTACATTTTATATATTAGACATTACTAAATTTTACATTTCGAAGGCAGATATAATTGAACATATTAACCTTTGGACTCCGAACCAGAGCCACGATAAAATTGGTTTTAATTTTTCTTTTCTAACGTGTAATGGTGGTTTCCAGATTCACATGAGGACTGATATAGCGCACCAAGAGATTTAGAAGTTTAAGAATTTATGAATTTATCCGCAAGTGCCAAATTTTAGATGACAGGCTTTGCTCTTTCAAAGGCTTGGATTCTAATAATTCAGGTCATTTATTATTTTTTGAGACAGACTGTTTGAGAATGTGTGTTCTTAAATGGAAATTAATTCTAAATTGATCGCAAGCACTTCTGTCTGATGCACAAGCACCATTTAAAACCGCAAGCCTGGGCATAGTTCTGAAGATTGGAATTGATAAAAATAAATTGATACAAGTTACTATTACAAGCACCTAAAGAGAAGTTTGCTTGAACACAATCTGGTTTAAATCTCTAGTATTTAAAATGCAGTGATCTGTCTTCTATTGCTGAACATGGTGAAGTCTCCCAAACAGGTGAAGATGCCACTTCGAAATGCACAATTGATAATGCTAATGCCAACACGGTTGAACCATGTCACCACAAGAGTTAATCCCTACAGCAACGAACATGTTGCGACATCTGTATAATTTGAGCAGATACTCCATGAAAGAAAGAAACTCCCTGATCAGCGTTCCGTAGATTAAAGTCTGTAAAAGGGAGCTCTCATGCACACGAATTGTTCTGCTGCTGGCAGGCATTTATTTCCACATTCTCTGCCTAATCTGAGTGCACCTGTCAGCACACTTCTTTTCTCATTTCACGTCTGGAGCCTTAGGCCTGTGATTTCTGATCTCCTGACTTCCTACTCATTTCAGTTAGAAAATAGAGTCTGCAAAAAAATGCTGTCTATTGGGCCTACAAGGCTGAACATGACTGGATCCATTACAATGTTATATTATGTCCATGCATATACTTTGATAGGCGTTTTCATTTTACTGGTACTAATGTGATATGGGAATCAACTTAGATCCATATCAGACGAAGGGTCTGGTTTGTGCGGTTGAGGGTAAATGTCCTGCTCATCTGGCATACCTCCATCTTAGGAGCTGCAGAAACCCTGCAAAAATGGGTGTAATAAAAATGTCTGTTCCTCATACAACTTCTTCTCAGATAATTACTATCCACCTTCCCTATTATTTGCTGCCTTTACAAACATAGTATTCCTCTCTTGGGACAGAAAACATTTTTGGCTACATGCTAGTTTATTTTTCATTCTGTTCACCTGGCAGTCCAAGAAAGTAAATGATTTAAATTAATTGCTTTCTCTCAGAGTAAGATGGGTTTCACTTGCCAACAAGTGTTATCTTCAATAATAATCTAAGGCAGCAGGCCACCCTCAGTCTCCTCTGGCGGGAACTTTTAAGAGGCTGTAAGTAGCTCTGTAGTTGGAATGTTTGTATGTCTGATCCCGAGTCAGGTTGGCCTCTGGGAATTGTGGCTGCTTGCTGTTGAGAGAAAGCAGTCTTAGTTCTTTTGTTTGTCTTTCCTTAAGTAAACAGAAAAACAACAGTACCATGACCAGATACTGTTACATCGTGTAGAACATTTCTATAAAAGATAGAAGCGCAAACACAATGAGATGTTTCAATATTCCGATTGACTCCAGGACAAATATGTTGTCTTCTCTGGGGTGCTTTAGTTATGAGAGCTGCTAGGTCTGGAGTCTTTGGCAGGACGGGGTGGGGGTGAGGGGATTGGAAATAAAGAGGACCTTCCATCTTAGGGGCCTGCCCACTGGATCCACAACTGGCAGGCCCCTATGATTAAACCACCCTCACTTTCTGCCCTTTGAAGAATCAAGTTGAAAAAAAAACTATCAGGCTGGCAATTCTAGCCTGGCTGCCCATATCCAACGTTTCATGGAGTGGACAGCATATCATCAGGGTCCATTGGTTCCTTAACAAGCTGAATTGACCTTTGATTACCTATTTGAATATGGGGGCAGCTGCCGATTTCGGTACTCGCCCACCTGCCATGTTATGGGGTGAGTTTGAGGCTGGTGTTGGCATTCTCCCTATTTTAGATGCCCCCTGCTGGAAACACACCAGGGATGACATGTAAGATGCTGGTGTTACATTTAAAGGCCAGTTATATTACACTTTGACACAATTGACACAAACATAAATATGAATAGAATTTCAAAAAGTGCTGCAACTGTCTCCAAGGTACTGAAAGTTGTTTCACTTTGCACCAGCTGCATTATAGCATCAAATAACTATTTTTGTAATACTAGCAGAAAGTTACATGGTTGTTGCTTTGATACCATTAATTATTAATGTGTTCAGATACTGCCAGGCAAGTGGCGAATTTCATTCTATTCAGATAAAGAAACCGTGGTATAACTCATGTCAACTCCATGTGCATCTCAGCAGGTATCACCCTTGAATATTACTTGTTGTACATTGTGGAGCTGTCCTCTCTGTTCTGTTGGCGAAAATCAAGTTAATCTATAACGGCTGCCAACACTTGAGCATGTGTTAGATTTACTTAGCGCAATACACAACTGGGATGGAACTTTCTTGCACACTTCATTTTAGAATTTAAGGATACCACAACACTGTGTCACACTTTTTGAAACTTCTAAAGTTGATCTTGGGAAGTTTGAGCAATTTAAAAGATTGCTCCATGCACATATCATGGTCAGGTACACAATAAGTCAGCATGTTACATAATTCAAAAAAGATGGCAGTAAAGACATAGTTTTGGCAAAGGGGGAATACAACGCTAACCAAAGGTGAACTGGTGTAACTACAAACAGAGGTTACAAAATTTTTTTTAAATTTAGATTACCCAATTATTTTTTCCAATTAAGGGGCAATTTAGCATGGCCAATCCACCTACTCTGCACATTTTTGGGTTGTGGGGGTGAAACCGACGCAGACACGTGGAGACTGTGCAAACTCCACACGGACAGTGACCCAGAGCCGGGATCGAACCTGGGACCTCAGTGCCGTGAAGCAGTTGTGCTAACCACTAGGCCACCGTGCTGCCCCAGAGGTTACAAAGTTGACTGAAACTGAATTAATTATGAGATGAGGATGAAGTAAATGGACGGGGGGAGGGTTCTGCACCCCACCCCCACCTCCTCCGCGGCATGTTTCTCGGCAATAGGAAGTGGCCAGCCATTGACCACCGGCAGGATCTGGTCAACCACTGTCCGTCTGATTTCCCATTAAATCCTCCCCTCCACCAAGAAATCCCCGGAAGATCCCACTGGCAAGACTTGCTGGAAAATCAACACCCCCGTCCCACCCCCCACCAATGTTTTCTCACTATGATAGGGCCAGATGCTTTTGAGGCCGTGGCAAATTAATGTTGCCAAGAGAACTCTGTACCATGAATAATCCTGAAATTAATGAGATTCTGGACTCATATTACAAGAGTGCACTGAAAGTTGCGTTCTGTGAAAGGAAGCAGTTGCCAAGTGAGCCTTTGCAAATTACACCCTTGAATTAAAGAAACTCTCTGATCACTGTGAGTACAGAGTGAAAAATTAACCTTTGAGATACGTTTGTAAGAGGCCTGAAGAACAATAAAATCCAGCCTGAGCTTTTGGACAAAGGCAATAAGCTGACAGAGCAACAGCCTGCGATGAGGCCACGCGCATGGAAACGGCAGAAAGAGATGGCTGCAGATGGCAAGGGATTTCTTTTCCTCAGCAGGAAAGGAAGGTCCACCAGCTTTCAGTGAGATCCAGGCCACAGCAGCTAGGTTCACAGACTCAGAGTCCTAAGTTTAGATACTACCATTGCCATGGTAGTCACCAGCAATTTAAATGCCCCCATTTTCAGTCAAGTTGGGAAAGTTGGTCATATCCAGATGCAGGATTGGAGGAAACAGTAATATTCCAGGTCATGCTAAAACTCCAGATCACACACATGAATTAGGAGCAGGAGTAGGCCACTTGGCCCTTCAAGCCTGCTCCACCGTTCAATAAGATCATGGCTGATCTGATTATACCACATTCTTGTCTACCACTGATAACATTTCACCCCCTTTTCCCTCAAGAATCATTTTGGTTCTGCCTTAAAAATGTTGAAAGGCTTTGCTTTTGAGGCAGAGAGTTACAAAGACTCAAGCCTCTCTGAGAGAAAAAAAATTTCCTCATCTGTATTAAAAGGCGACCGCTTATTTTTAAACAGCGACCCGTGGTTCTATATTCTCTGACAAGAGGAAATATCCACTCCACATCCACCATGTCAATACCCCTCAGGATCTTAAGAGGGTGATCTAGTCAGCGCCCGCAGCGCAATGTAGCTGGTAGATGCCAGGAGTTCCCGCTCCCGGGATCTACCTGGCTCATTACGCCTCGTGAGACCGAACATGATCTTGCGACACATCGCAATGTGAATCCAGCCCATTGTGGGCGGGATCACTTTTTGGCAAATCTGCATACAAGAGCAAGATAGCCAGTCGCATTCTAATATGCAGTACTGGTGCTTGCCCCCAGGTGCTTGCCCTCTGGACAGTGTGGCACCCTGGCAGTTCCAGCCTAGCTACCTGGCAGTGCCACATGGGTACCAGCCTGGCACTGCCAAGGTTCCCAGGTGGCACTGCCAGGGTGCCAGTTGGCACTGCCAAGGTAGCATTTTTGTAATCTGGTATTAGGCCTGGGCGTGCCATGTGCAGGGGGCCCCAGAAACCCCTTAGAGGTGTTTTGGGGCTTTGGGGGTCACGTCGGGGGATCGAGAGATCACAACGCCATTTAAAAATGGAGCAGGGCTCCTCAGTGCAGGGAACGGGATTAAGTGTGGCCTCGGCCACGGGTTCCCCACAGAGGCCCCATATCTTTTTTTTTTTTAATTTAGATTACCCAATTATTTTTTCCAATTAAGGGGCAATTTAGCGTGGCCAATCCACCTACTCTGAACATTTTTGGGTTGTGGGGGCGAAACCCACGCAGACACAGGGAGAATGTGCAAACTCCACAGAGACAGTGACCCAGAACCGGGATCGAACCTGGGACCTCAGCGCCGTGAGGCGGTTGTGCTAACCACTTGGCCACCGTGCTGCCCTAGAGGCCCCATATCTAACCGGAGTTGCGTTAGACAGAAGGGTGTTTCTCAGCGCTGCGAGCACCAGAAACACGCAGCTAAATGCGCCCGCTATGGGACTCTGTTCCCATCTGGTTAGATTGGACCCTAAACGTTTTGATCAATAAGCCTTCTAAACTCTAGTGGAATATAAACCTCTCCAACCTTTCCTCACTAGAAATCCCACCCATTCCTGTTATTAGTCTTGTAAACCTTCTCTGAACTGCTTTTAAAATATTTCCATCTTTCCTTAGATACAGAGACTGATACTGCACACAATGCTCTGGATGTGGTCTCACCAATGCCCTGCATGACTGAAGCACAACCTCCCTACTTTTGTAATCAATTCCCCTCACAATAAATTATAACATTTTATTAGCTTTCTTAATTACTTGCTGGACCTGCCTTTTGTAGTTCATGCACTAGGACACCCAGATCCCTCTGCACCTCAGAGCTCTGCAACCTCTCACTATTTAGATAATAAGCTTTTTTGTTATTCTTCAAAATGGAAAAGTTCACATTTACCCATACTCCATTTGCCAGATTTATGACCATTCACTTAAACTATCTATGTTCCTTTGTAACTTCCTTGCATCCTCTTCACAAGCTACTTTATTACCTATCTTTGTGTCATCAGTAAATTTAGCAACCATACATACATTCCCTACATTCAATATGTTACCCACTATACCATGAGCTTTTATTTTCCGCAGTAACCTTTGATGTAATACCTTATCAAATCCGTTCTAGAAATCTAAATACAGTACATCCACTAGTTCCCCTTTATCCACACCACATGTCACACTTTCAAAGAACTCCAATAAATTGGCTAAACATGATTTCCCCTTCACAAAACCATGGTGATTCTGCCTGATTGCCTTGAACTTTTCCAAGTGCCCTGAAAGAACATCTTTATAATGGCTTCTAACATTTTTACTATGACAGGTGTTAAGCTAAATGGTTGATAGTTTCCCAATAGATCTAAAGCCAGTTCAGGAGCCTAGAAATCCTCAAATGTGCATTATGATAGATATGGAAACAGATGTTGATGTTATCGGCCAGGAAGATCAATAGTTATACTGTCATAAAGCAAGAAAAACAGCACATGGGAAATGAGAGAAACAGGACTGAAGATGTCATTACAACACCCACAGTGAAATGAAAGTCGGAGATTCACTACTCACTTTCATTGTTGGTACAACTACAGCTATGTCTATTATCGCCGAAAGAGAGTACAAGAAGTTCCTAAGTCACCATTCCCTTTTGCAAAGTTTGTGTGAAAATAGAACAGTACAGCACAGTACAGGCCCTCAGCCCACGATGTTGTGCCGACCATTTATCCTAATCCAAGATCAACCTAACCTACACCCCTTCAATTTACTGCTGTCCAAGAGTCGCTTAAATGTCACTAATGACTCTGACTCCACCACCTCTGCTGGCAGTGCATTCCACGCACCCACCACTCGCTGTGTAAAGAATCTACCTCTGACATCTCCCCCATACCTTCCTCCAATCCACTCAACACATGCCTCTCATCACCTTGTATACCTCTATCAAGTCACCTCTCTACCTTCTTCGCTCCAGTGAGAAAAGCCCTAGCTCCCCCAACCTTTCTCCATGCCCTCCAGTCCAGGCAGCATCCTGGTAAATCTCCCGACTAGTTATCCTAATAACAGTCCCCCAGTATGAGGTGACATTAGGGTTAGGGTGGAATATGATGATGCATCCAAGATGCCATTGGTAGTCAGAGGAAACAAAGTTTATTTGTTGGACAGAAATTGGCTTAAGATACAGTTAAACTGGGATGAGTTAGTTACAGTGGGAAACAGTAAAAGGAGAAGTGCTGAGCGAGCACAAAGTGGCCTTTGAGTAAGGAAGAGCAAATGAGAAAATAAGTCATCAGTACGATAATAAACATTGTCAACAGTTCATGTAATCCCGGATGTTCTTTCAAAATTTCCCATGAAGACTGACTTATCTCTGTGAATTATTTTACATTCACAAATGACATGCCAGAGAAATCAATGAAGAAACTCAGAAAGATGTGATGCTCAGTAAAATGCTCAATTATGTCATGAATGTCTGGCCTAAAGATTGTGATAAAGGGAAAGTTCAGACGTAATTCACATATGGGAATGACTGAGTGTAGATCAAGACTGTCTCCTATAGAGTTTAAAGTCATTAAGCTACAAAAGTTGAGAGAGAGATTGTTTGAAGAACTACATGAGTTGGTGCAAAGTGCAGAAAAAGAAATATACCAGGCGGGATATTCCACACAACCCGCTGTGGAGGAGGTGATCTGCCATTGGCCAATGGCAGGCTCTTCTGACCTGAAATGAAAAAGAAATGAAAATCGCTTATTGTCATAAATAGGCTTCAAATGAAGTTACTGTGAAAAGCCGCTAGTCGCCACATTCCGGCGCATGTTTGGGGAGGCTGGTACGGGAATTGAACCTGCTGCTGGCCTGCCTTGGTCTGCTTTAAAAGCCAGCTATTTAGCCCTGTACTTAACCAGCCCCTGTAAACCAGACCTGCCATTCTAAATGAGTTTTCCTGTTGAATGCACTCCTTGCCACCGGGAAAACTGACCAGCGCCACGTGAACATAATCAATTCCAATGAAAAATGGTGCGGGATTCGCCGGGTCCATGATTGACACTCGGGAGGCTGACATGCTGCAGCCACATATACACATTACACTCCCCACACCCACTCATCCCAGCCAACAAGATGGCACTGGTTGCGTGGAGCGCGCCCATCCCGCTGATGGGTTGGCTGGGGCCAGAGGGCAGCTAGGGGGATGGGCTGGGAGGAAACCCATACAACCTGTGGCCTTAAGTTCACAGTGGGCAGTCAGCGGAATGCGCAGCTGCATGGCTGTCTTGCAGATTGCGGCAATGACGTTCTGTGCTCATCCAACCCGACCCTACAGTGCACCTCGTGGCCATACCCGGTACTCACCCCGGCCCCAGCAGAGGTTCCCTGGCCTGCGGCACAACTGTCAAAAAGCTATGGCGATGCTGGACACTTTCTGTACCCCATCTATCTCCCTCAGCAGCCACCACAGCGCTGTTTCACAATTTCTAAAAGCACCTCACTATTGGGAATTTGGAGGCAGAGAAACGCGGAGGCCCCAGTGAATAACAGATCAGGTCCGGTAATGATATGCCAATGGTGTTTACTGTACGTGCTGAGTAGAACCCATTGACGCGTTGTCGAGGCAACAGAGAATTGTGATTTGGCGAGAAACCGGCACCCGCTACGATTTCGGTGTCAAAATCGATTCTTCGCCCAATCGCATTTCCTGATTCTGGCATCAGCTGATGGAGAACCCTCCAGGGTTTATGAAATTGGGAAGGAGTATAGTTGGCGGGATTCCAAGTTTCAGAAACTAAGGGCTGGATTCTCCAATTCTGCGGTTATGTCCGCAGGATCTATCTGATCAGCCGTACCCCTGCACCGATTCTCCGCCCGGTGGGGGGTGCGGGGGCTAGCAGCCGCTCTGTGTAAAACCCCCAGCTTTACCTGCAGATATGGCCACAGAATAGCCGGATCCGTGGCCGCGTATGCGCACGGCGGAAGCTGCACTATACAACATATAACCCGCCGCGCACGGACCCAGCCTGACAAAAACTATACCCTTTGCCACCCTCGGACCACCCACCACCAGTTTCCCCAGCCCCTGCCGAAGCCCCCGCCACTGGAACGGCTCCCCCTCCAACTGTGACGGCACTGTGCACAGTCCGCAGCTGTCAGACGAGGCCCGGAAAGTTGTAAGGACACACGATGCCTCGAGTACGCCGTTTTTTTCCCCTAACAACCTCCCCGAACAGGCGCCGGAATGTGGCAACTAGGGGCTTTTCACAGTAACTTCATTTGAAGCCTACTTGTGACAATAAGCGATTTTCATTTCATTTCATTTCGTGGGGGCGGAGCATCAGGAAAATAGCACCACCCCTGATTCCAGCTAAAAAGGTATTCTCTGGCCGATCGCCGAACGTGATTTCGGCGTCAGCAATCTGAGAATCCAGCCCTACATTTTGACTGAATCGGTGGACTTCCACAACCGCTAAATTGAGGCCAGTTCCAGAGCAATTCACGGTTCCTTAATGGGCTAGCACCGGCGCCGTGTGGCACTCGATCGATTCCAATGAAAAACGATGTCCGATTCATTGGGGTCCAGATTGCCACCCAAGAGGCTGTCAAGCTGCAGCCACATGCCACATATTAACACTCCACCCCCCACACACACACACGCATCCCAGCCAACAAGATGGCAGCATGGCGAGCACACTCCAGTTCATGGACGCAGTGTTCGAGATCCTGCTGGGCGGCGTGGAGAAGAGGCAGGCCACCCTGTTCCCTGGGTGGGAAGGATGCTGCCACCCTCACCCATACACTGGCCTGGATACAGGTGGCAGAGGCCATGAGCGCCATGGGCCCCACTGCCAGGACCCGACAGCAGTGCCGGAAGGAGCTGCATGACTTCCTCAGGGCAGCCAGGATGAGTAAGCAGCACTGTGCCCCGACACTAAACCCCTCCCCCACCTGGAGGGCAAACTAACTCTACAGGCCATCAGGATCCACTCGGCGCCTTGAAGGCCCGTGGCCTAAACGCTCAGACGGACCATCACCTTGCCAGTTACTGAGTGTCCTCCCCCACATCCCCTCGGTGCCAGGTGCACTATGGTGTCGCACTGTTCCCCTGCTCAGCTGCAGTCTTCAATGGCATGCTCAGTCCGGCAGCTCCCCGAACGACAGGCGCTGCCGGTATACACAAAGCCTGATGTAGCGCCTCCTTCCCACCTCCTCCTTGGCCTGTTGGGGGTGCCGCCTCTCCATCCTCACCAGCTGGCTCCTGTTCGTCTGGGGCAGGCTCTGCTGCTGCAGGGTCCTCCCCGGGCAGCTCTTGCTCGTACAGCCTCAATGCATCCCTCAGGGCTGTGGGGGTCAGGATGAAGGCCACCATTCCTGGTTGGATTCCTATATCCATTATGTGCAAGGGGTGAAGGCAGACCTGTTAGTACGGTACGTACCCCATACCCAATCAAGTCCAACGGGCTACACGGGGCTGTGTGATGATCCACTGGCGAGTGGCGCCTGGTTGTGAGGTCGGGGTCCTGTGGTGGGGTAGAGGGTGGGGGGGTAGGGGCCCCCATACGTTGTTACTGTGTGCAACCATGTGCCCTGGTGGGCGGTCAATGGGGTGCACAGTCTGGAGGCATTCTGGCTGGCCGCGGCAATGGTGGTCCGTGCCTGGATACTCAAGTCCCGGGATTGTCATCTGGAACCCACTGCCCATCCCCTAGTTGCCCCCGCTACCCCCACCAGCCCTGGTAGTTGCTCCCCGTACCAACCCCCCCCCCCCCCCAAACCAGCCCTGCCAGCGGTAGGACCGGCAGCCCACAGGAAAGGATGCCTCTGAGAACCTCCTCTCTCTCCCTCAGCAGTTACGGCGACTGTTCCTGATTTTTAAAACCACAAGTGAACCTTGCCGCCGGTAATTTCTCCTAAAGGAGCATCACGGGAGCCCCAGAGAATACCGGCTCGGGCCCGCTCATGATATGCCCATGGCGTTTACTGTGCCTGTGGAGTAGAATGAATTGACGTCCCTGGCAAGGCACCGGTGAACGGTATTCTGATGCTCGCCCGACCCGGCCACGATTTATGGCTCACAAGCAATTCTCAGTCCAATCGCGTTTCGCAATTCCGGCGCCGCTGGATGGAGAATCCCACCCAGTATATTGTAGAGCTACCCTTCCTGCTGTGTTGTGGAGATGTATCAAACTAATATTATAATGTGGACCAAGGGAATGCATTTTCCTTCCACCCCTTTGAAAGATAGTTCCTTCATATTGTATATTGCTCTTGCTCTCGCCATTCTTGTTCCCAAAACCATTCCTTCATGCACTAGACATGACAACACTCCCCCATTCGTCAGGAATCTTCCTGCACTTTCCACCTGTAATTACTGTGTTGGTTAAATCCCATCATTCTGTTGAGAGAGAACAGAAGAATGCTGGAGAAGTTAGGCTATACAAACATAATTGCAACATTGAAAACTTCCGAAGATTTAGGAGTTGATTTATTCCTGTGATGATTCTGGGATAGCTTTACCTCCAATATTGTTGTTAACTTTAACTCCGTCTCCACCAGAGAAAACACTTGTGCAGCCAACTGAACCGTGAGAAACAACGGGAAACAACAAATAAAAGAAAAAGAAAGATAGAAAAAAAAATAATGAGGAGGGAGGATATATTAATTACATTTTGCCAGTTCCTGCACTCTGTGTGATAAGGGCAGCTTGTGGATTTATCATGTTTATTCTTTGGCGTGAAAACGTTTGTTAAGTTTGCCAACTCTGCACTTGTCTCGAATGCTTTCAAGGCAGAAACAACAACAGCTCCATTCGCTTTCATTTAAATTTTGTACAAAATTCAAGGGTCTTTCGATTAACTTTCTAGCTTTAAAGTATGCTAGGTAAAGATCTCAGCACTGACATTCAGTTATGTTATCTCCTTCACAAATCTAGAGCAATAAGTACAAGCACAACATGACCATCTTCAACAAGAGTAACAGTACATCTGCAATTTATTATTATGTGCACAAAACTCCTGAAATTTTGGAATGCAAAGCAAAGCATCAAGGCACATCTGTGAAATGTTAGAATTTATCTCATCCATGCAAAATATTTGGTATAATTGGTCCATTTGAAACAACAGTGATCGAGGCAATATGACAGAACCTAGAATTTATTTCCCACTGTCTATTGATATGACATCTGTTAATACTTGAAAAGTTCAAAATGCAATTTCTTTATTTTCCATTGCCTAAAGGAGATAACTCACTCAGATCCCCCCCCCCCCCCCCACCTTGAAATGCCTCATCACGTTATAGGGCTTTGAAAGATGATTCAAACACCCACTGGTCATTTCAGGAGGCAATTCAAGAAAAGAGGGGATTTAAAACTAATTAACCCAGCAAAACTCACTGAACCTTGAGGAGGAAGTCTGCAATGTTATGGGATGGTAACATCATTGTGCTTTGTTAGAAGTCAACAAGTGGCATTGCTTTGAAAAATGATGCCATAAGCCTTTGGTAATTTCAGTAGGACACATGAGAAATTGGAGGCTTTCAAACGTTTTCGCCTCATACAATCATGACAGGCCCAAAGGCTGCGACCAAACTCAACCATTTAAGACGTAACTATTTTCAAGAAATGGGTCAGCTTCACATTGCAATTAAATAAAAAATGTAACCATTTTTTGAAATAGCATTTTTTTTAATTAAGTTTGAAGTCAAATGTTTCTAATTCACACTTCAGATCACAAAAAATATGAAAACAAAAATGAATTTAAAGAACATATTTAGCATTTTATAATTTCCTTTGCTACAGTGAAGGCGGGTCACTTTTCTACATGACATGAGATTGGATTGTGCAGTGAGTCAAACTGCATTTCAATTTCTGGTACCTGGGTTCCAATTCAATTTTCAAAGTAAAACAGGGAGTTAGGATTGGAAGGCTGGTCATTGTGGGAAACTTCTCCTGGATTTGACAATCATCTATGTGAATTCCCAGCAGAGACCAATTGAGCAGCATACCTGCCCATCTTCCAGTAATCAGCGTGATATTTGGTAAGTTTTTGATAATGTTTAGAATGTGTATTCTTATTCATGCTGAACCACAGGAGAAGTCACATTCGTGATAAGTTTGAGGTAAAAAATATTTAGGGTTAGCCAGAGCTAAAGTATGAAGCCAGATGCTTATTAGTCGGGTGGCTTCTTTTTTGACTAGCCCCACAAATGTTTACAAGCGCAGGGACTCTGACTCCTAAAATGTTTCGGACAAGGAAATTTCCCAAAACAGTAGGTTCTGTTTTTTTCCATTCCTTGCAATTCTTTATTGGGAATTCTCTATCACACAAAATACATGCTGATAAAATTCCTTTACAACTATTGTAACAAAAGGTGTTAACTTGTTTATTATTTTTAACAGATTAACAATTCCTTTGTTAAAATAGTGCCAGATGTATTTCATCCATGTGTTAATGCCTTTGTAACTAAGAAACACTGTGATTCCAACCCAATGTTTGCAGTGGCAACTGGTAATTGATACATCTGAATTTTTCTCTGTCCCGGCAGAGTGCCTATGGTGAGTTCCTTTCACAGTATAATGGAATCATTAGCCAGGGGTACAATTTAGTCAGAATTCTCCAGCCTGTTTGTTGCCTTCATAAATTGTCACACAAAATAGCCATAAAAAGGTTAGTGATCTTTTAAACAGCAGCTTTCCTCACTGCCCTTAATGTCCAGGTTCACAGCTACGGAATCCAGTGGAAACTGACTTCAGCATATTCTAAGTATATCTTACTGAGGGTTAAGAATCAGCTGACCACACATACAATTTGTCAAAATTAAATGTACATCATTCACCACTCAAACAGAGGTAGGAACTACAGAAACATGAGCTGACAACTATTTGTCTAAGATAACCTTTAGTCACTAGAGAAATACAAGATCAGTATAGAAAAGAATATAATGATTTCCAACCCAAAGCTCCTCAAGATGGAAAGTTTCCAATTTCCCAAAGGGCCAGTTTCCACCCGTCACCTGGATTATTTTTAATTCTAAAACATTGGGGAGTCAAGAAACACAAAGAGGTATATTTGTTTCATAATGTGATCCACATTGAGTAACAACAAAAACCAAAAAGAACAATACATGTCTAATCATACAGGATCTTTGGGCTAAAAATTCATAAACCCAGGGGCTGGATTCTCCGATTTGAAGAAAAATGGCGCAAAGGCTCCACCGATCCCCCATCTGGTGTGGAGGGCTAGCATAGAGCCCCTGGCTTTAGGTGCGGATACAGCCATAGAATTGCCAGGTCCGTGGCCACGCATGCGTACAGCGGCGGTCAGCAGCAACCACGCCGCGCAACATGGCACCGGCCACGCGTGGACCCGGCCTGCCAAACACTGCCCCCCTTTGACCAGGCTCGCAATCCCCAGACCACCCTCCGCCAGTACCCCCAGCCCCCACCAAAGCCGCCCCCCCCCCCCCGCCCGCGGAACGGCTCCCATGTGACTGTGGCGGCGCTGGGCTCACGGCGGGTTCCCGAAGAAAAATAGGATAAGTGTTCCATACCATCAGGAATTCAGCCCAACAGGGGCTCAGCATCTGGGGAGGATCTTAGGTGATGTCCTGGGCCATCCCGTCGGTGTGTAACATACTCTGAGAATATGTCTTTTTGGCGAGAGCAGAGCATCGCAAAAGCGATTTCGGCGCAAACGGGGATTCTCCGGACGATCGCCGAACCCAATTTTGCCGTCGGAGACCGGAGAATCCCGTCCCAGATTTTTGGGCACTGGAACTATGATTCACAGCTTGCCAGCTCTTGTTCAGAATTAGGGTGCAACAAGCTCATGAAAAGCATCTTGTCTGAACGATTCCAGCTCTGGCTGGTGTGCTTCCAATAATGCTATCTGCTGCTGAATCCTGAACTATGCACACAGCAGGAGGTCCTGGCAGCATTGTTTGCAGAATGCAAGCAGTATTTTGAAGGGAGACAGAATTTGAAGATGGATTAGAAATTCTTGCAAAGTAAATACGAGGGCAAAGAGAGGGATGCACAGGGTCAGATGTAGTACTGGAGACATTAATAGTGCAGGAGGAGAGTCACCATGGTCCCAAGGGGGTCAAGATCCTCCAAGCCAACCCTCAGAAGAGTGGCAGCAGGTGGTCAGGTAGATTCTGGACTGAGGACATGGCAGCAATGCCAGGTCGTCAAATGCCAATGAAATTATCTTCATATATACCACACCCATCACAACACAACTCTCTTGTGTTGCTCATAACACCAACATTCCCATCACTCATTACTTGGCACTTCCAGGTATTCAGGGTTCACACTTAATATCTAGATACTCCACCTCACCCTCCTGCACATATCAATGCTACCAGCCTAATACCCATTCTTGCTGCCTCCATATATCTCCAGCTATTTATCCAAGGAATGCACATAATTTAACACAGTGCTACACAACCACTGACATTCAGTCCTATTCACCAGGATTCTCCCTTCTGGGGACTAAGTCCCCACGCCGGCGGGAGAACCGGCGCCAACCACTCCGGCGTCAACAGTCCCCGAAAGTGCGGAATTCTCCGCACCTGCGCTGGAGAATACGGCAGCTGGCATCGGGGCGGTGGGTCGGGATTCGCGCCACCCCTCCCGGGGATTCTCCGACCCGGCCCCGGGGGGGGGGGGGGGGGGGGGGGGGGGGGGCTGGGGGGGGGGGGGGGGGGGGGGGGGGGGGGTCAGAAAATTCTGCCCATTGTTTGTAGGACCTGATTGCCTGCAATAGAAAGGGGTTGAGTAAAATCAGTGGGAAACAAAGACAAATCTCCTGAGGTAAATTGAGAACATTTAGGATGACAGCATTATTCTGCCCTATGCCCCACCCAAACTCCCAGCTCACTCTCATCCTGCTAACTGGCAAGGTGAGCAGCTGATGGTGCAACCATGGACCTCAAAACTTCCCACCCCAACCCCTTTCCTCAAACAACTTTCCCCTTCCCTTTTCCTGCTTTCAGATGCCTAAGAACTGCAATGTGCCCAGCTACAAGAGGCCCAGGAGCAGGAAAGAAAGCAAGAAAACAACCGATAAAAAGTTCCTGATATTTGATCTGGCATGGGCAGCCAGCAGCTCAGACAGTGGCACTGCACTTTTCTGGAGGTTACTATAGAGTTGGGATCATCACATGACAAGTCATTTCGACATGAGTGGGCTGCAGACAGGCCAGAGGGAAAGAAAAGTTTGTTTTCCAGCTCACTAGTGGGCAAGGTGGTACACAGGTACTGCTGCAGAGGGCTCAGATGGGGCTGGTTTAGCACACTGGGCTAAATCACTGGCTTTTAAAGCAGACCAAGGCAGGCCAGCAGCACGGTTCAATTCCCATACCAGCCTCCCCGAACAGGCGCCGGAATGTGGAGACTAGGGGCTTTTCACAGTAACTTCATTTGAAGCCTACTCGTGGCAATAAGTGATTTTCATTTCATAAAGGATTTGATGGGGCAGCATACAAGAGAAGGCTGAATTGGCACATGGAGTTGCTGGGTGCACTGGCTGGCCTGTCATTGTTGAGTACGGGGGTGGGCGGGAGGGCTAGTCAGGCTCCAAGTTGGCAGAGATATGGCAGGGTGTTTGCCCTCTCTTCAGCCTCTACTCCCCATTGTACTGCAGACCCAGAAGCACAACCAACGCAGCCCTGTACCAATTGCAGTCATTGCATCAGTTACAGGCCAGTTACTCCCATGCCATCCCTGAGAAGATGAGACAACACACTGGCAAATGCAGGAAAACGCCAAAACACCTCTAAGACACTTCACAGCACATTTAGACACCATGCAATCAATAATGTTCAAACAATTACTTCATCTGTAATTAGGGCCCATTAAATAATGGCACTGCAGTCCCCACCCACCTTGCAGCTTCATGCCTCTTTTCTCGTGACTGAGCAACACAAACTCTACCTGTAAATTCACTGTCCAAGATTGGAATCCAGGCACTATACCAGCAAGGGCTCAGTACGACATCAGGACAGTGCCAAAGCAAAGTTTTCTGGTGCGTGCAGGTGCTTCTCATATACAGCCATATCCCCACAGAATGCAATGTGGGCTCCACAGGAGGCAGTGCATTTTCTGCCAGGAACTGAAGGTCGGCATCTATTATAGCGGCGCTGTTCTACTGCCTTGCACACTTTATTTTCAAAAGGAGCACAAGGTACTAATGCAAACACATGGTAAGTTACTGAAACTCACCGAAACGGAAGAGAAAGTTTCAGTGTAATATAAAGTTGGGTTGTAAAATCATTGACTGCGGTACTATTCTACAGTCCTGAGTCGCCTCATGATGAAAATAAATCATGGTGGTCAATCCTAAAACTTACTATCAGTTTTGCACACAAACCTGCAATTCTTTTAATTGTGGTCAGCTCTGTACAGGCAAACTTAACCACGACACTTACTGTGCACTGTTGTTTGTTTCAAAATCTACCCCATTGATGCTAAAAATGATACATTTCACCATTTATTGATGAAGGATTTGACATTTCTTGGCTCTTGTTGATGGAATAAGATTTGTGCAATAGATTGGGTCTGCAACAATATATGATTTCTCCTGTCAACTTTGAAAAGTGAAATATTACAGCACCTGCTTATCTGAGAACATGCAACTGATAAAAGTGAAACCCCATCTGAAACAATGCTTTACTATTTTAAACAAATATAGGTACCTCGATAAAGAAAAAAATGTTTTGACACATTATACCATGCTGGTACAATGAAATTGCTGTGTTAAGCGGATGCTGTGGGTTGTCAGCTATTACAAAGAATCATTCAAGCACATGTACTATTGAGTTATTTTGAACTTGGCAGAACACATGCTGTCCCCGGAGGTCTGACAAAACCACTACTGTGAAAATCAGATAAAAGTACAAAGAAATACATGTTTTTACGTTGTGGCTTATCATCTTAATGAAATGTCCCCAAATGCTTCACGCAATCATTTTCATGGTGAGGTTACTTTGAATTTAGACGGTTGTGCCCGGGAAATGTGAAAGGGAAAAGTAATGTATTATTTAAACTCTACATTCTTAGAGACGGGATTTTGACACGTGTTTGTATTATTTTGGCCCAGTGCAGCACAAAAAATAAACCTAGTAATTCTCCATTGATGGAAATGTGCAATAGTAAAAATTCGGCCAGTCACAATCTTATTCCACTCTTATACCGAAGAATGAAAACTTCATTTTGGTTTATTAAATGAGGCATTCACCTAGCAGACTAATTTTTCTTCCATTTTATTCAATTTCATGTTGTGACACAGGACTGTTGGAACGTCTCCCACGTTCACATTTTCAGCACCATCCTATTACCATCAGCATATCTGTAAAATGCTTCAACGTTAATGGGTACACAAAACATGAAAGCCTCGCCTGCTTGACCAATTTGTACCACCAAGATAAGGGAATTATGTTTTGCATCTCTGTTTCATTAAACATTTGTAACAATGTCATCGTCTGAATTTCAAATGAATGCTTTTTCGTAGAGGGCTTTGCAGTAGAGAGGGAATGAGCCCATCACATCAGTGCAGAAGATAAGGCTGAAGTATTTTTTATCAGTTGAAGCAATTTGTACTCTTTAACCAACTCCAGGCAATACTGCCGAATGTGTGATCCAACTAAGCCTCCTCCTCAGATACCCAGCATCATAGCATGCTCTGAAGAAATGTCATGTGAACTCAAAACGTTAACTCTATATTCTTTCTCCATGGATGCTGCCAGGTTTGCTGAGTTTTCCAGCATTTTCTGTTTTTGTGTCATAAGATGCCAGTCCTCAGCCAATTCAATTTGCCCCAGGCGATTTCAAGAAATAGTTGAACATATTGGATACTGCAAAGAGTATGGGCCCTGACAAAATCCCAGTTGTACAAAGAACAAAGAACAATAAAGCACAGGGACAGGCCCTTTTGCCATCCAAGCCTGCACCAATCACATGTCCCATCTAAACCAACCGTCTGTATCGTTCTGTACTCTGTTTGTTCATGTACCTATCCAAATAAGTCTTAAAGGTCGCTAATGCCTCAACCACCTCACTTGGCAGTGTATTCCAGGCCACCACCACCTTCAACACTTTCCCCGCACATCTCCACTGAACCTTTCCTTCCCTCACCTTGAACTTGTTGTGCCCCCTTGTAATTCTCAGTTCCACCCTGGGAAAAAGCCTCCAACTGTTCACCCTATCTATGCCCCGAATAATTTTATAAACTTCTATCAGGTTGCACCTCAGCCTCTGTCTCTCTAGGGAGAACAATCCCATGTAATGCTGCATGCTTGCACTCCAGAACTAACTCCACCCCTGGTCAAGTTGTTCAAATGCTGCAATAACACTAATATCTGTGGAATAAGTAATTGGTTACAGTGTGGAACAAGAGCAAAATAATAAAGCAAATAGGACATATTATGGTGATAAAGGATAAAAGGAAAGAGTCTAGGTGAGAGAGCTCGCAGAGAGTTGCCATGCTCCGACGCCATCTTGGATTTCGAATCGCCATGACCACTCAGCTCCTGTCATCATTATACCCATATACACTGTCATACCCAATATAGGCAGGTCTTATTATGATCTTTCAATCAATACTTTTAAAAATTGGACAGAAACAAGCTGTTAAGGTGACAACCTCAAATTACATGACTATTGGTATTTTGACTACAGATAGTGTCAAATCTCCAGTGAAAACCTAACCAAATTTGGGCATGGATGAGAGTACCTCACAGCCATCTGCAGAATTCACACATCTTATTGTTTAAGAATGGACCAAAATCTATAGAGCATGGAGTTTCCAGATGCGCTGATTCTATGTTTTCAATTAGAATAAAACAAAAATTGCAACTCAATGGTCACTATCTACTTCCCATTGTAACACAATGGCCTCCCCCATTCAAATTAGACTGGGTAGACCTCAGAAGTCTTAACAAATGGTCATGCGATGAAAACTGGTTTCAGGAACTGCAGCCTTATTACCCCAGGACTTAGCAGATGTATCAGAACCATCAGCTGTCAGCCTGTCTGACAACCAGTTGTGAAACTAGATAAAGTACTTAACGTGTTCCAGTTTTAAAGTTCCACTGAGAACCAACCTCCTCAATATTCAGCTACAAGAAACCTCACAGCTTGCTATGAGCCTTTTGCTTGACAAGACCCTCACTTCAACTTTAAATCATCAAATTTATTCAAGAAACAACAGGTCGGCCACCTATGGGAGACCAGAAATGGTAAATCACAGACTGGAGTAATCTGTAATTATGTAATCTGTAAAAGTAGTCCCCTTGTTCAAGAAGGGGAGTAGAGACAGCTATAGCCTTACTTCTGTTGTGGGCAAAGTTTTGGAAAGGTTTATAAGAATTAGGATGTATAATCATCTGGTAAGGAATAATTTGATTAGAGATAGTCAACATGGTTTTATGAAGGGTAGGTCGTGCCTCACAAACCTTATTGAGTTATTTGATAAGGTGACCAAACAGGTGGATGAGGGTAAAGCAGTTGATGTGGTGTATATGGATTTCAGTAAAGCGTTTGATAAGGTTCCCCACGGTAGGCTATTGCAGAAAATACGGAGGCATGGGATTCAGGGTGATTTAGCAGTTTGGATCAGAAATTGGCTAGCTGGAAGAAGACAAAGGGTGGTGGTTGATGGGAAATGTTCAGACTGGTGTCCAGTTACTAGCGGTGTACCACAAGGATCTGTTTTGGGGCAACTGCTTTTTGTCATTTTTATAAATGACCTGGAGGAGGACGTAGAAGGATGGGTGAGTAAATCTGCAGATGACACTAAAGTCGGTGGAGTTGTGGACAGTGCAGAAGGATGTTACAAGTTACAGACGGACATAGATAAGCTGCAGAGCTGGGCTGACAGGTGGCAAATGGAGTTTAATGCAGAAAAGTGTGAGGTGATTCATTTTGGAAGGAATAACAGGAAGACAGAGTACTGAGTGAATGGTAAGATTCTTGGTAGTGTGGATGAGCAGAGAGATCTCGGTGTCCATGTACATAGATCCCTGAAAGTTGCCACCCAGGTTGAGAGGGTTGTTAAGAAGGCGTGCGGTGTGTTAGCTTTTATTGGTAGAGGAATTGGGTTTCGGAGCCATGAGCTCATGTTGCAGTTACACATAACTCTGGTGCGGCCGCATTTGGAGTATTGCGTGCAGTTCTGGTCACCGCATTATAGGAAGGATGTGGAAGCATTGGAAAGGGTGCAGAGGAGATTTACCAGGATGTTGCCTGGTATGGAGGGAAGATCTTATGAGGAAAGGCTGAGGGACTTGAGGCTGTTTTCGTTAGAGAGAAGAAAGTTAAGAGGTGACTTAATTGAGGCATACAAGATGATCAGAGGATTAGATAGGGTGGACAGTGAGAGCCTTTTTTCTCGGATGGTGCTGTCTAGCACGAGGGGACATAGCTTTAAATTGAGGGGAGTTAGATATAGGTCAGATGTCAGAGGTAGATTCTTTACTCAGAGAGTAGTAAGGGCGTGGAATGCCCTGCCTGCAACAGTTGTGGACTCGCCAACACTAAAAGCATTCAAATGGTCATTGGATAGGCATATGGACGATAAGGGAATAGTGTAGATGGGCTTTAGAGGGGTTTCACAGGTCGGCGCAACATCGAGGGCCGAAGGGCCTGTACTGCGCTGTAATGTTCTATGTTCTATGTTCTAAGTGCACCATCTTTAGTGTGTCCAATTTCTATATGTCCCTGTGTGTGCACGTATATACATGAGATCGACTGAGTAACATTGAGTAGGTGTGTGAAAATCAGCAACCTTCTTCATATGACTCTCCACGGAGAGTTGTGAACACAGTCCAGTCCATGACACGAACACGCCTCCCATCTATTGACTCTGTCTACAGCTCCCTCTGCCTAGGGAAAGTATCTTCCATCAGTCTGAGAACACAAACTAACATTCAGAAACAGCTTCTTCCCCGCTGATACCAGACTCCTGAATGACCCTCTTATGGACTGAACTGATCTCTCTACATATCTTCTCTACTGTTGCAGCACTATACTCTGTATGCTTCACCCGATGTCTATGTCTATGTATTTACATTGTGTATTTATCGTATGGCCTATGTTTTTCATGTATGGAACTATCTGCCTGGACTGTACGCAGAACAATACTTTTCACTGTACCTCGACAATAATTCAAAATCTAAAATAAATTCATGATAGCTGAATTAATTAATTGAAATAAACACTTTGAGGTAAGAAAAGACAGGCATCTTTCCAGACAAAACATATTGGTTATGGAAATTAAGAGAGCACATACATTCTGTCTGTGACAACAGCCTTGGTTAAAAGATGAACAAAAGGGTTAAATTCTATGGCCAGAATTCTCCAGTCATTGTGATTCAATTTTCCCACTGGCAGCGTACCGCCAGCGGGTTTCACGGCAGCCTGGGGTGGTTAAAATGGTAAATCCCATTGACAAGTGGCGGGAGTATAGAATTCCATTACCAGCGACTGGCGCATGGCCGGGAAATATGCAGCTGGCAGGCCAGAGAATCCCAAGGTGAGATGGGAATGACTGCCCTCAACATCAAGACAGATCGCGTGTAGCATCAAGGAGCGCTAGCAATATTGAAGCCAATGGGGATCAGAGGAAAACTCTCCATTAGTTGGAGTTATACCTAGCACAAGGAAGGTGGCTGTGATTTCAGGAGGCCAAACATCTCAGCCCCACGACATCACTGCATAAATTCCTCAGCGTAGTGGCCTAGGCCGAACCATCTTCGGCTGCTTCACCAATGACCTTTCGTCCAACGTAAGAACGGAAGTGGGGTTGTTCACTGGTTATTCATAAGATCATTGGAAATAGGCCCGTCAAGCCTGTTCCATCACTCATTAAGATTATGTCTGATCAGATGGTGGCCTTAACTCCCCTTTACTTCTTGCTCTCTCATAACCCGTGGCTCCCTTGCACATTAAAAATCTGTCTAACTCAGCCTTCCATATATTCAATGAACAGCCTCCACTACTCTCTGGGAAAGAGAATGCCAAAGATTAATTCCTCTTCATCTTCTTCATAAATTGGATGTACATATTTTTTTAACTGTGCCCCTCGTTCCAGATTCCCCCAGGAGAAGAAGGATCCTCTCAGCATCTACTCTGCCATGCCCCCTCAGAATCTTATATGGTTCAATAAGAACACCTCACATCCTTCCAAACTCTAGTGTGTACAAGTCCAACCTGCGTAACGTTTCTTCATAAGACAATCCCTCCATCTCAGGAATCAACCAAATTAACCTTCTGGAGGTAAACCCCACCTTAAGTAAAGAGACCAAAATACTCTGCACAATTTTGTTTTACAGTCTGCATTAGGACTTGGGCAACATCCAAGCTTGGGCTAACAATAACAACCATAATTCGTGCCACATAGGTGTCAGGTAATAAGCATTTCTAACGAAAGTTCAGCCCCAGCTACTTTGATCTTCACTGGCATCGCCATCTCCAAGTAATGAACCATCAACGTACAATGGGTTACTGCTGACCAGGGCCAGAATTCTCGGGGCAGCCCACTGGTGGTGGGATTTGCAATGGCCCACTGAACCCTGTATTGGGCCAAAAATCCAGTGCGAGTCTCCCAGCCTGCCCTGAGAGCCTTAATAAGTTTCTTGATGTCCCTAATGGGCTTCCTGCCCAGACCCAGTGAGAACATGCAAGTAGTTCATTTGAGCTATTTTACATGCAATTGGTGGGTAGGGCGCCCAATTCACCTGTCTCCTGGGATGCTCCAGCCTGGGATTCAAGGAGACTTGTGCTGAGCTTAAGAGGCTAAGGTCGGGGGTGTTCCCTGAACCTCCGGGGGGGGGGGGGGGGGGGGGGGGAAGGAAGTGGAGAGTGGGGAAAGCGAGGGGAGGGGAAAGAGGAGGAGGGCAGTCGGGGGAGGAGGTACGGGGCGAACACGGCAAAGTTGTTTGACTGCTCTTCCCATCTGCAGTATTTACATCCTTTAAACAGTCAGTCGGTATCTCAAAAACGCAGTTCTCTGATAATAAAGTGAAAATGTTTCCATCTGTACCCTAAACTCTTTAAACAGTCTGCCTGTTCAACGATCTGTGAGATGAAAGTAAAAGTAATCCCTTTAATGTGGTGGAAACTTTTGAAGTGGTTTTCTCACAGTTAATGTCATTGTTGTTTACAGTATTGGAGCCTGTGTGTATGCCTAGAAGGCTAAAAGCTTTGAACTGCATTGTTTACATTCAATTCCATCCATCATTGTCTCTGAAAAGATTTTTGATTTCCGGGTCAAGTCAGTTTAAGCTTAAGGGAGATTAAGATGATTTATTTATATAATTCTCCAGGGATCCAGTAATTCATCAACTGATTATGTAACCAGAGACTGTCTCTTTATTCTCAAGAGCTTGCTAGAAAGAGAAGGTGCGCGTGCAGCTCCTAGCACCAACAGTAATCACTCTGGTTTTCCCACTGGCAGGAACACTTAGGGCTAATGGCCAGGCTGTGCCCAAAACACAGCTCACCGTGGCACAGCATGGCTGCTAAAAGCCGGGAGACCCCACTCCCAGGAGTTACCCAGTTTGCAAAGCCTCGCAAGACCCAACGCGATCACGCGAGATGTTGCGCTATAACTTCTGTCCACTGTGGGTGGTATCATCTTTTGGCAATGCTGCATATTAGAGCGAGACAGTTAATCTTACTCTAAGATTTACGAGGTATGTGAGGCTTTGGGATTTATCCCCTTCGCCTCGGAGACCTCAGGCAAGTGCCGTTTGGTGTTGGTCTCCACAAACTGGGACCTGGCACTGCCAAGGTGCACAGGTGGCAGTGCCAGCTGCCATTGGCACTGCCAAGGTGCCACATTGGCATTTGGTACATGTGTTTGATCAGGCTGGTGGTGCCCTGCGTGGGTGTGGGAGCGGTGTGTGTGGGGGGGGAGGGGTTGGGGGGGGCGGGATAGTGTCCCTCTCGCTACACTGGGAAGATCCAGCAAGTGGAGCTCCCGAGTGTACATAACAACCAAACGTTCCCCGCTGAGGCCCCTTATACAAAGTATAGCCATGTGTTTCTCGGCGATGCGAGCGCTCGCTGTGGGACATTGTTCACAATTGGTTGAATCACGGCCTTAGTTACTGATTGACAGAATTGCAGCCCAGATGTTTGACTAGACCAACGTTATGGTTGTAATGTCTTGGTGGTGGCTGAATATACTGCAACAAGCAGTAACCCCCCCCCCCCCCCCCCCCCCCCCCCCCCCCCCACCCTCACCCCCGAGCCCTCAAAGTCTCTTTATTACTCACCTGGACTCACAAAACCCAAAGCTTGGCACCATTCAGATAACTGAAATGAAATGAAATGAAAATCGCTTATTATCACAAGTAGGCCTCAAATGAAGTTACTGTGAAAAGACCCTAGTCGCCACATTCCGGCGCCTGTTCGGGGAGGCTGGTACAGGAATTGAACCGTACTGTTGGCCTGCTTGGTCTGCTTTCAAAGCCAGCGATTTAGCCCTGTGCTAAACAGCCCCTAGCAGCCCCTAACTGCAACTCATTGGCCTCAATATGCTCCACTTGTACGACAGATGCAATTTAGCTGCAGTAAGCAATATCTAAAAGGTGAACAGCAGCAACTCACCAACGTTACTTTGTCAGAAACCCCCCCCCCCCCTCTACTATAGGCCAAGAAAGTCAAAGTTATGGGAACATTACTTTTCAATTTTCGCCTTAAACCATCCTAACTCAGCCATATGTTGCCTTTCATTCAGTGTCATTGGATCGATAGCCTCAACAAAATCATTGAATCATCACTGCGACAAGAAATTGATGTTGAATAAGGAGGCTGAAGGTAACTAGGGAGGGGCAATAAATGCAGCCATGCCAGCATTGCTCACACTCCAAAAACAACTTTAAAATGTGATGTTAGTACTCCAGCAAAAGAACTCTTAAAATAATCTAGCTTTTTCAGTTTAAATTACCTAGCAGTTTTTAGGATCAAAAAACCTTTGCCAATGGCAAAGATCTTATCTGATATATATGGGGTCTCAAAATAATTCTTCAACCACAATATTACATTTCTGAACTATGTTTAACAAAGGATAATTGGAATACCCAAGGTCAAAATCTGTAATATGGTCCTGTGAAGCAATATTATATGACAACTTATTTTTATAACTCCTGTAGGTGGAGTTGTGAGGTAACTTTATATAACTTGTAACCTCCTAACCACTATATATTGAGAAGAAATTAACAGAAGTCAGGAAACTGTTTGAACAAAAGAGAAACCTTCATGTCACAGGCATTTTATAGAGTTGGAATCTGTTAACAGCTTTATTTTTAATAAATACTTCATAAAAAGAACAATTGAAGAATTGTTTTCCAAGCCCATTGCTCACTTGAGGAATAACACCGTCCGACTCCGCAGAACCCACCACCCACCCCACACCCGATACCTCGCATCAACTGAGGCATTTTGAAATTCGGATTATGTTTCAAACTTGGTGAATGTTCCCTTCGACCTATCTCTCCTCTCTCTGGCCCTCATTCCCTCTTCAACTCTCCCATCCTCCCCTTCCTTCTAATGTCTCTCCTCTCCCATCAGCCACTTAAAATGTTCCAATTGTAAAGATCTGGAAGTGGAGATTACTTGTCGATCATACCAGCATGTGGGAAGACCCACAAGAGACAAGCAGAGAAAAAAAAGACACATCAAATTAAGCAATTTTAAAATTAAATGTATGGCAATTATGCAATGTAAAACCAAACATCAATACAAATAGCTTTGTAACAGAGAACCTGAAGTTATAGCTCACATGCTACTAAGAAATTAAAATGAGTTGAGGAGACCAAGGAGCCCTTTCCTTGTTGACAATCAAAGACTCCTTAATGTATTGGTTGACTGTTCACTGAGACAAAAGAAAACTGAACAGAATATTTAGGATCGCACTATTTGACATCACTGCTATGCCTTTCCAGCCCAAATGCAGTAGTCTATTGCATTTACTCTTTGCCTGCAGGCGTGTCTTGGACATGTTCAGTATTGAAACCAAAATTTTATACAACTGCTAGCTTTATTCCCAATTATACTGTAATGCTTTCTTAACCATTAGAATACTTACTGTAAAAGGAAAATATAATAAATCAAATGTACCTTCAAATTGGTGACAAAAACTACTCTTGTTTCTGGAGTCAAACTACTAAATCAACATGTTTTGGATGTACATGTAATGTGTCAGTTCAAGCATTTAAAAATAAAGGTTATAAAGGGAAAAATAAAGTAAGATTTGAAGGCATGTACCCTCTTTATGGGAACATTCAAGTTGGACCTTCAGTCAACTTTCTATTAAGAAGTCTTACAACACGGGCGGCACGGTGGCACAGTGATTAGCATTGCTGCCTACGGCGCTGAGGACCCGGGTTCGAATCCCGGCCCTGGGTCACTGTCTGTGAGGAGTTTGCACGTTCTCCCTGTGTCTGCGTGGGTTTCACCCCCACAACCCAAAGATGTGCAGGTTAGGTGGATTGGCCACGTTAAATTCCCCCTTAATTGGAAAAAATGAATTGGATATTCTAAATTTTAAAAAAAAAGAAGTCTTACAACACCAGGTTAAAGTCCAAAAGGTTTGTTTCGAATCACTAGCTTTCGGAGCACTGCTCCTTCCTCAGGTGAATGAGTAGTGCTCTGAAAACTGGTGATTTGAAAGAAACCTGTTGGACTTTAACCTGGAGTTGTAAGACTTCTTACTGTGCTCACCCCAGTACAACGCCGACATCCCCACATTATGTATAAAATATACAATATATAGGGCAGAATTTTCCCCAAATTTGGCAGACTGAAACCCGGGGTGCATCTCCTCAGATACACAGTCGGATTTTCACTCCAGATTTTCTGGCATTCAGTGCACAGAAAATCTAGACTCTGGTAAGTCATGGCCTGATAGAGCTGGAAAGACCAGCTCCACAGAGATTGGGCCGCCACCTTTAAATGGGTCTCCGATCTGTGAGACAAATAAATTCTCTCACCCCCTCACAAGCATTAGGGCGACCCCCCCACACCCCACCCACCACGCAAGCATCGGAGCTCCTACACCCCCCCCCCATCACGGGGCTCCCCAGAGGGCCCATCCCTGGCAGTGCCAACCTGGAAAGGGCGTGAACCTGATCGTGTCATTGGAAAGGAGTGCGGTTGATCGCAAACTGAGATCTCATCTTTGGCCTCGCACAATATTTAGCGTCCATGAAGAAATTTGTGCCCGTGGCCAAACGGCCCACCAAATTGTGCCCATTGTGATTTTACAACACAGTGAACAAAGTGTCAAATAAACATAACGGTAAGTCTTGGTACAGGGCATTAGCTAAACACATTCTCGGGGAGGAGCTGAACAGGAGCGCTCGAATTGCACTCTGGGAAGGTGAGGAGACTTCATAAAAGAGCGGAGAGACAGGGGTGAGACTTCATTTCAGGAGCGCGGAGTGTGCTTTCTTTTTTCAGCGAGAGCAGTAACCAGGGGGCTGTTTGCAGTTTCAGTGCGTGGGAGGAGCTGAACGGGAGCGGTAAGTTTCCATATTTTTTTAAAAACTTAACTTGCAGTTTCAGTGTGTGGGAGGAGCTGAACAGGAGCGGCCAAATTGCGCTCTGGGAAGGTGAGTGAACTGATATATTTGGGCAGCGGCTAAACCCGAGACACTACACGTGTAATGTCTCCCACCCGCCCTCCTCCTTTAACCAAAAAAAAAGACTGTTGATAAGGAGCAGCGGACGTCAGATTCTCGGCAGGAGCAGGGGCGAGGGGTCGTTGGGAAGGTAAGTTTACCCCTTCAAAACTTTAAAAACTTACCTGGAAGGGTGACATCACAGCAAAGCAGTGACCTGATTGACTGGTAAGGAAAGTGCTCCAATTAGCAGCAGCTGGGAGAAATTTAACTCTTCCTGTGTTGGTGAGTATTGTGATTGGTAAGTAAAGTCTTTTTTCCTTTCACTTATTAATTATTTGATAGTGTAGTTTGTAGTCAGTTAAGGTAAAGACTAAAAATGGCAGGAGATCCCAGACCCGTGTTATGCTCCTCGTGCTCAATGTGGGAGTTCAGGGACATGGCCGATGCCCCTGACTTCTTCATGTGCGCGAAGTGTGTCCAGCTGCAGCGCCTGTTAGACAGCATGACAGCTCTGGAGCTGCGGGTGGACTCACTTTGGAGCATCCGCGATGCTGAGGAGGTCGTGGATAGCACGTTCAGTGAGTTGGTCACACCGCAGATTAGGATTGGTGAGGGAGACAGGGAATGGGTGACCAAAAGGCAGAGAAAGAGCAGGAAGGCAGTGCAGGTGTCCCCTGCGGTCATCTCCCTCCAAAACAGGTATACCATTTTGGATACTGTTGGGGCAGATGACTCACCAGGGGAAGGCACTAGTAGCCAGGCTCATGGCACCGTGGCTGGCTCTGCTGCACAGAAGGGCGGGAAAAAGACTGGCAGGGCTATAGTCATAGGGGATTCAATTGTAAGGGGAGTAGACAGGCGTTTCTGTGGTCGGAAACGAGACTCCCGAATGGTATGTTGCCTCCCGGGTGCTCGGGTCAGGGATGTCTCCGATCGGCTGCAGGACATACTGAAGGGGGAGGGTGAACAGCTAGTTGTTGTGGTGCATATAGGCACCAACGATATAGGTAAAAAAAAGGGATGAGGTCCTACAATCAGAATTTAGGGAGTTAGGAGATAAGTTAAAAAGTAGGACTTCAGAGGTAGTAATCTCAGGATTGCTACCAGTGCCACAGGACAGTCAGAGTAGAAACTCAAGAATAGTCAGAATGAATATGTGGTTTGAGAGATTGGAGGGAGGGGTTCAGATTTTTGGGATTTTGGAACCGGTTCTGGGGGCGGTGGGACCATTACAAACCGGATGGTCTACACCTGGGCAGGACTGGAACCAATGTCCGAGGGGGTGCTTTTGCTAACACTGTTGGGGAGGTTTTAAACTAATGTGGCAGGGGGATGGGAACCAGATTAGGAAGTTAGAGGTCAGTAAAGAAGCAACAACTAACGCCAGTAAGGTACGAGATAATAAACTCAATGTGACTAAGGGGAAGAGTAGACAAGGAAGAGTTGATGAACGCAAAGGGACAGGTGGTCTGAGGTGCATTTGTTTTAATGCGAGAAGTGTAGCAGGTAAGGCAGATGAACTTAGGGCTTGGATCAGTACCTGGGAATATGATGTTATTGGTATTACTGAGACTTGGTTGAGGGAAGGGCAGGACTGGCAACTGAATATCCCAGGGTATAGATGCTTCAGGAGGGATAGAGAGGGAGGTAGAAGGGGGGGAGGAGTTGCATTACTCGCCAGAGATGATATCACAGCTGTGATTAAGGAGGGCCCGATGGAGGATTCGAGCACTGAGGCAATATGGGTGGAGCTAAGAAATAGGAAAGGTGCAGTAACATTGTTGGGACTTTACTACAAGCCTCCCAAAAGCGAGCATGAAGTAGAGGTACAAATATGCAGACAGATTATAGAAAAATGTCGGAGCAATAGGGTGGTTGTGATGGGAGATTTTAACTTCCCCAACATTGAATGGGATTCGTGTAGTGTTGGAGGTGTAGATGGAGCAGAGTTTGTAAGGAGCATCCAGGAGAGTTTTTTAGAGCATTATGTAAATAGTCCAACTCAGGAAGGGGCCATACTGGACCTGGTATTGGGGAATGATCCCGGCCAAGTGGTTGATGTTTCAGTCGGTGATTACTTTGGGAATAGCGATCACAATTCCGTAAGTTTTAGAATACTCATGGACAAGGACAAGAGTGGTCCGAAAGGAAGAGTGCTAAATTGGGGAAAGGCAGAGTATAACACAATTCGGCAGGAGCTAGGGAATGTGAATTGGGAGCATCTGTTTAAGGGTAAATCCACATTTGAAATGTGGGAGTCTTTTAAGGAAAGGCTGATTAGAGTGCAGGACAGATATGTTCCTGTGAAAATGAGAGATAGAAATGGCAAGATTAGGGAACCATGGATGACGGGTGAAATTGTGAGACTAGCTAAGATGAAAAAGGAAGCATTCATAAGATCGAGGCAACTCAAAACTGATGAAGCTTTGGAGGAATATCGGGAAAGTAGGACGAATCTCAAACACGCAATAAAAAGGGCTAAAAGGGGTCATGAAATATCTTTGGCTAAAAGGGTTAAGGAAAATACCAAAGCCTTTTATTCGTATGTAAGGAGCAAGAGAGTAACTAGAAAAAGGATTGGCCCACTCAAAGACAAAAGAGATTCTTAATGATTACTTTGCATCGGTATTCACAAAGGAGAGGGACAAGACGGATGTTGAGGCCAGGGATGGATGTTTAAATACTCGAGGTCAAGTTGTCATACGGAAGGGGGAAATTTTGGGTATTCTAAAAGACATCAAGGTGGACAAGTCCCTAGGACCGAATGGGATCTATCCCAGGTTACTGAGGGAAGCGAGGGTCGAAATAGCTGGGTCCTTAACAGATATCTTTGCAGCATCCTTGAGCATGGGTGAGGTCCCAGAGAACTGGAGAATTGCTAATGTTGTCCCTTTGTTTAAGAAGGGTAGCAGGGAAAATCCAGGGAATTATAGACCTGTGAGCTTGACGTCAGTGGTAGGCAAACTGTTGGAGAAGATACTAAGGGATAGGAACTATTCACATATGGAAGAAAATAGACTTATCAGTGATAGGCAGCATGGTTTTGTGCAGGGAAGGTCATGTCTTACAAACCTAATAGAATTCTTTGAGGAAGTGACAAAGTTAATTGATGAGGGAAGGGCTGTAGATGTCATATACATGGACTTTAGTAAGGCATTTGATAAGGTTTCCCATGGCAGGTTGATGGAAAAAGTGAAGTTGTATGGAGTTCAGGGTGTACTAGCTAGATGGATAAAGAACTGGCTGGGTAACAGGAAACAGCGAGTAGTGGTGGAAGGGAGTGTCTCAAAATGGAGAAGGGTGACTAGTGGTGTTCCACAGGGATCCGTGCTCAGACCACTGTTGTTTGTGATCTACATAAATGACCTGGAGGAAGGTATAGGTGGTCTGATTAGCAAGTTTGCAGATGATACTAAGATTGGTGGAGTTGCAAATAGCAAGGAGGACTGTCAGAGAATACAACAAAATATAGATAGATTGGAGAGTTGGGCAGAGAAATGGCAGATGGAGTTCAATTCAGGCAAATGCGAGGTGATTTGGAAGATCAAATTCAAGAGCGGACTATATGGTCAATGGAAGGGTCCTGGGGAAAATTGATGTACAGAGAGATCTGGGAGTTCAGGTCCATTGTACCCTGAAGGTGGCAACGCAGGTTGATAGAGTGGTCAAGAAGGCATACAGCATGCTTGCCTTCATCGGACGGGGTATTGAGTACAAGAGTCGGCAGGTCATGTTACAGTTGTATAGGACTTTGGTTAGGCCACATTTGGAATACTGCGTGCAGTTCTGGTCGCCACATTACCAGAAGGATGTGGATGCTTTGGAGAGGGTGCAGAGGAGGTTCACCAGGATATTGCCTAGTATGGAGGGTGCCTGCTACAAGAAAGGTTGAGTAGATTAGGATTGTTTTCATTGGAAAGACGGAGGTTGAGGGGGGACCTGATTGAGGTCTACAAAATTATGAGAGGTATGGACAGGGTGGATAGCAACAAGCTTTTCCCAAAAGTGGGGGTGTCAATTACAAGGGGTCACGATTTCAAGGTGAGAGGGGGAAAGTTTAAGGGAGATGTGCATGGAAAGTTTTTTACGCAGAGGGTGGTGGGTGCCTGGAACGCTTTACCAGTGGAGGTGGTAGAGGCGGGCACGATAGCATCATTTAAGAGGCATCTAGACAGGTATATGAACGGGCGGGAACAGAGGGAAGTAGACCGTGGAAAATAGGAGACAGGTTTAGATAAAGGATCTGGATCGGCGCAGGCTGGGAGGGCCGAAGGGCCTGTTCCTGTGCTGTAATTTTCTTTGTTCTCTTTGTTCTTTGATATTGACACACTCTGAAGAACCTAAAACAACCATATATTATTTTTTTTAATAATATTTAGTTTTGAAAATAAAGTCCAATAGAATGGCACTGGAGATAATTTAAGAAATACATTATATAATTTTTTGCATACAGATGTTCTATCAAAGAATTTCTTGTTTTTTATTTAGTTATTTTCTCTCCTTTCCTGCCCTGTACTGTGCATCCATGCTGCCAGGACGCTACCAATTCCAGTCTGAAACGAGAACTGAAACAAAGGTGGCTGATAGTAACTCTCCTTCCAATTTCCTTTATCTTCTTGGTGTTATGCTGAAATTTGGAATGTGATGCATTGTTGAACTGAATGGTATCATGATTTAGAATTCTAATTCAATAGCCTGCCACTCATATCAATTCAAATCTTAACACAGTTCAAAATAATGTATTTCTAGATTCATTTCCCTGGTGACGTGTGTCGTAGCTTTTTGTGCACTAATTTGTCAGTGAATATTTGGTGTTTACAGGGATTCAGATCAGTGGACTAATGAGATTTTAATCAAAATTGACACAAACTGTCTAGTTTAATTGTAGTGGAGGGAATGCCTATATCACAAAAAAACAGCTTGAAGATTATTTATGTGTCACATCTATGCAGTTGATATTAAGATGGATTTTACAACGGTCTGCTGTCTGTTCTGAACTGTAAATTCCCTGTCTGATAAGAGTAACACTATTTATGATATCTCACTTTAACCCACCATCTAGCAATATGTCATGGAGCTGCTGCCTCCTTTCTCCAGTCAGTTTGGAGAAAACTCATCATCTCAAACTCGTTTTTGTCACTGCTCAGATTATCTTTCACTGCTTCGCTTTGTCCAGAAGTACTGTTGATGAAGCTCAGGTAGCCTCGCCTCTGGCTACTCTGACCTGGTTTTGCCTAATTCTAATAAAAGTAAAGCCTAAATAAAAAGGCTTTTCAATGGACCTGACCTATTGACAAACAACAGTTAATATTCTAGTATTTGCATCACAAAGGCAACTGCTTCCTTTTAATTGAAAAATCAAATTGAAGGGCCATAGTTCACGACGCCACCAAGGTTAGTCAGCAAATAGTACGTCAGAAAACTTGGGTGGCAAAATTGAGTACATTGCACAAGGAATAACGCAATAAGTGGGGGGGGGGGGGGGGGGGACAGAACATTTTGCATTGTCTTGAGGATCAAGAAAAACTAAAATTGAGAGTGAGAAAAGTAGAATATTTGTTCATTTAAAAATATATATTTTTATTTGTTTTTTAACATTTTATACATTTTAAACAGACCCCATCTCTTGGGGGAACCCCTTAATCGCCCCTACAAGGTAAATTTAACCTTGTTCAAATACAGGAATTCCATCAGGTCCCCAGGCCATACTGAGGCACTGAGCTGAGAGGCTGACCTCGATCCCAACAGGACCCAGCATGAAGTCTCACACCAGGTCAAGTGTTAGGGTTACCTGGTGTTGTGAGACTTACACAACCTATATAACATCTTATAAAACTCCTCAAATGCCATGTTCACCTGTTCCAGTGCCACCACCAGCCCCGTCACCCCATCTCAGACCTGGACAATCTCTCGCGAGGCCGCCTGCCTGTGGAGCCGTCCCAACAGCAAGCGACTGGTCTTCTCCCCGCACTGGTACACCACCCCCTTTCCCTGTCTCAACAAGCGTCACGCTTTCCCTGTAGACAAAAGGTCAAACTGCGTCTGCAGTTTCTTTCTACTAACCAAAGGTTCCGGAGTGAGCTCCTCCACATACTTCCCACCAACTTCCAAGATTTCATCCACCAGCAGCTGTCACTCCTCTCTTGCTTCCCTATCAACCTGCACCTTATACGAGATGATCTCGCCCTTTACCACCACCTTCAGTGCCTCCCAAACCACCGATAGTGAAACCTCCCCATTCTTATTAAACTCCACATAATCTTCAATCACCTTTGCCATCCTCTCAAAAACCCTGATCCGTAAGGAGCCCCGCATCCAACCTCCACATCAGCCTCTGTGCAGGGCAGCCTCCACTCCAGCACCACATCTTCCAAATGTGGAGCATGATCCAAAATGAAAATCGTAGAGTATTCCACTCTCGTCACCCCTGACAACAATGATCTCCCCGTAATAAAGAAGTCAATCCTCGAATATACATTATGAACTGGTGAAAAAAAGGAATACGCTCAGCCCTTGGATGTTAGAACAACTGCAGGTCTGCGCAACACCCCCCGCCCCCGTCCACCACCACCCCCCCCCCCCCCCCCCCCCCCCCACCCCCCACCCCCCCCCCCCCCCCCCCCCCCCCAGAAGGTGTTCAAGAGCACGGCTCAGATCAATCCACCTTTGGGTGCAAAAATGTATTTACATCCCCACCTAAAATTAACTGATGCGTGTCCAGATTTGGTATAGCCGTCAACATCCTCTTCATAACCCTACATCATCCCAATTTGGGGCATACACGCTAACCAACACCACCAGTCTCCCCTCCTAAACACCCGTTACTATAACGTATCTGCCCCCCCTGATCTGTCACCACCTTCTCCATCTCTTACCCATTAGTATCACTACCCCCGGACTTGCTATCGAAGCCCGAGTGGAACACTAACTCACTCAATCCTTCCGAAGCCTAACCTGGCCCTTCACCCTCAAATGGGTCTCCTGCAACAGCACCTCATCGGCTCTCAAGCTCTTCAAATGCAAGAAAAATCTCACCCACTTAACCAGTCTGTCCAATCCCTGCACGTTCCACGTTACCAATCTGACTGGGGGTCTTTCACCTCCTCTCCCCCTCCTATCAGCCATGACCATGGCCCCCCCATCCCCACTCCACAAGTGGGACCAAGCCCTAGTCATGGTCAGCCAACTCTTCCCCTCTTCCCAGAAATCCCTCAACTACTTCCTCTCGAAATTGCTCTTTTTTGCATACTCCCAATCCCCCTCAATTCACACCTCCCAGACCCATCTAAACCTGTCCACAGATGCAACCCCTCCCCCCACTTCGCTCTGTTCAATAACCAACTTAGGTTTGCTCATGAGGTGGCCCCTGCCAGAGCCCCCTCCCCCCACATACCTCGTCCAAAATCCAACAGATAATCCCCCACACCCAGCTTTTTCAAACCAGCCAAACATGATAAACCCCAAATAAAAGGGGAAAGAACCCCCCCCCCCCCCCCCCCCCCCCCCCCCCCGCAACACATTATCCTACCATCCCCAAACCAACCACAACATCAGAAAACAAGGTCCAAACTCAATTCAGTCCATCCTGGAGCCTCATGAATGCCTCCTCCTCCGCCGTCGCAAAGCAATAGTCCTTGGAGTTATGCGTGACTCTCAATTTTACCAGGTAGACCACAACGAACCGTACATTACTCTTATAAAATGCTGCCTTTACCCTGTTAAAGGCTGCCTGCCATCTTGCCAGCTCCACCGTGACGTCCTGGTATATACAAATACCACTGCTTTCCCACCTCACCTCCCGATTCTGCTTGGCCCATCCCAAGACCTTCTCCTTCATCTGATAGCTGTGGAAGCAGACTATCACAGCTCTTGGTGGATCATTTGCCTTTGGCTTCGGCCAGAGTGACTAATGAGCCCTATCCAGCTCAAAGAGGGAGGTGTTCTCCTCTTCCCCCGACAACTTGGCGAACATCTCCGCAAAGTACTCCTGCCATCCAGCCCCTCAGGCAATCCCATGATCCTAAGATTCTGCTGCCGTGATCTGTTCTCCAGGTTCTCTACTTTGGTTCTCAGCTCTTTATTACTTTCCTCCACCTTCCACAGCTCCTCTCCCATTGAGGTGAGCTGATCGCTATGCTGCAATAACGCCTCCTCCAACCCCTTCAACACCTCTCCCTGCTCCCGCACAGTCTCCAAAGTCTTTCAGAGAGCCTCCTTTATCAGGGCCAATTTATCGACTACCAGCTGTTTGAGTGTTCCCGTCATCTCCTCCCATGCTGCTCAAATACTTGGCAAACTGCTGCTCAATCTCCACCACCATCACCTCGGCCAGCGTGTCCACCGTAATTGGCACAACCTCACCCAGCAAGCTTGCCCTCACCAGCTTTCTCCCACAGCACTCCTCACCCAACTCAAGCTCTAATGGGGATGGCGCTCGTTCTTTCTCGTCTGCATTCTTCCCGTGGGTTTTCGACACCCTCTAAGTACCACAGAGAATCGGGCATCAGAGAAAAAACGGGATCGGTGCCAGGCACCAATTCATTTCCGATGCTCCGGCCGCCAGCTGGTGCAGAGATCTGGCCAACCAGATGCCATATTATCTGGGCCCGCTTGATTCTCCAGTCCTCTGGGCCGGGAATCACGTGGGCAGGATTCACCACAAGTATTTCCCAACATGACCCTGACAAGGTGGACCTCGCCGTGGGCCAAGGGGGTAATACCTTTAGGGAGTTGCCTGCAAAGTCCATCCGAGGGCCACCCTATCCCTCACAATGCAAGATCTGCCACCCCACCCCGAGGCACCCCCCCCCCCCAGAGATCCCACCCCCACCGAGAGACCCACTAGATAAAAAGATCTCCTGAATAAAGAGACTGCCCCGAGACCCCATAGACAGGTCACCTGGGTTAAGGAGCAGTGAATCCTCACCTGTGCAGTGCAGGCCTACCTTGTTGTCAGTGTCTCTCCTCGGTCAGCCCTGTGATCACCAGGGCTTGTTCTACATATTGAGTGAGGACTCTGATATCTGTAACTCCGCCTCTCGTCTGACCCCTTTTACACCTATTATGGGCTAACTTCTCCTGCAGGGACAGAGGGGGGGGGGCATTGTGAGCTGTATGTTTGGTGCATGGTGGGGGGGGGTTCTATAGCAAATGGCACCACACCTGGACATGGAGGGTTTGTGCTGGTGGGTGCCAGGGTGTGGTTGGGCACAAGTGCGGTGATCGGATGTGGGGACATTGCTATGTGCCAGTTGCCGCATTGTTGGAGGGTGAGGGCGTTGGAAATTTGGGGGGGTGGCAGGCGGAATTGATGCTAGGGGGCTGGTGTAAATGGACCCTTGTGGCTCGGTGGAGGTCGGTGGGCTTCTTCCTACACCGTATGGCTGTCCTCCTGGTCACACTGCCAAAACGGACAGATACTGCCACTGCCTCCCAGGCAGCATTGGCAGCTCTGCTGCTAGTCCTCCAGCCCCCTCAGGCGATCAGGATGTCCCTGCGGGGAGCAGGTCTGCATGGTGCCATGCTGGTGTGCTGGCTGGGAGTGAGTTGTGAAGGATCATTTAAAAACAGCTTCCCCTTGTTAGTGGAGGGCTACTGAGGGGAGAGTCTGACGAATCAGACGGTGAGGGAGTCAGTAATGGTGTGAAGCTCGTAGGGGCTAATATTCAGCACTAAATGCTGCCAACGCGGCCATCGGGAAACATCCGGCCAATCACTCCTGAAATGACACTTAGAACATTTTCCGTTACGTCGCAGCCCATGGGCGGGAATCGGTGCTCGCAGATGGCAAAATCGCGTTCGGCGAAGGGCCGGAGAATCCCAGTTTGCGCCGAAATCGATGGCGCTGCCGCTCTTGCAATATTCTGTCGCCTCGAAAATGGTGTACTCAAAGAGTACGCCACACGCCGTCGGGACGGCCTCAGGACGTCACCCGAGGCCCTCCCCCGATGCTCTGCCTCCAATAGACCGAGTTCCCGACGGCGTGGATCACTTCTCCTTCTTTTTCGTGAACCTGGCGTAGCGGCTGCGGACTGAGTCCAGCTCCACGACAGTTGGCGGGGGGTGGGGAGCCGTTCTGCGGGCATGGGGGGGGGGCTTTGTCGGGGACTGGGTGCATTGGTGGGGGGTGGTACAGGGGTGGCGGTGGGGGGGTTACGGGAGACGGATCGGTGCAGCTTTTGCATAATTGTATCTGGCGTAAAACGGCACTGTTCCCATGCTGGTGTCAGCACTTCGTCTGCAAATCGGAGAATCCAGCCCCATATCTTTGTTGAGTCTCTGTCATTGAATGGGATACCTAGTAAACTGGCATATGCTTTCCATCCAGAAGTATCTGAAAGAGTACATTCCCAATCCTGTAGAAGGTGCATCTGCAGCAATGACAGTGGGTTGTTCAAAGTCATAGTGAACTACAATATCAGGTGATATCAGCATCTATTTGATTTTTTTCAAAAGACCTGTTTATTTTTCATCCCAGCATTATGAACTGTTCCAAAGAAGATTCATACTATACTCTAAATGTTAACTCTGCTCTTCTCCCCTCAGACGCTGCCAGACCGCCTGACTTTTTCCAGCATTTTCTATTTTTATTAGCTCTGACACTGGATACATCCACAATATCCTTGAGTAACTTACAATCAACTTCAGGAATTTGCATTTGTTTTTGAATCTATGTCATGTTTCTTCTGAGCATCGCAACACGGTTGACATTCTAGTGTCATGTTCGGTCTGATCCATGGATCAGGACGTCATCCATGTGCTGCACAAGTCTACCCAGTCCTTCTAGATGCTTATCATTGTCCACTGGAAGATTTCTGTGATATTAAAGGGTAATCTGTTAAAGCAGAACCTCCCAAACGGGATACTAAAGGTTGTAAGCAACCCCTCATTGAGGCTTTCAAAACTATTATTTGCATCAAGCTTTATTAAGATTAAACTCTTTTCCAATTTAGCTCAACTCTCCAACCACAGATAACATAGCAAACTTTGTGTTCAACTGTTCTGTTCAGCTATGTATGATCTGAGACTTCTGATAGACTGTTGAGATTTGGCACAGTGACCATACCCGAGCACCAGCTTGTGGGTTCTGTCACAAGTCAAATAACCCTTGCTTCAAGATAAAGTCAATTTCCTTCTTTACTTTTGGCAGGAGTGCATGAGGAAATATTCCGGGTGTGAAGTGGTTCACTGGTTTCATTTCTGAATGTAGAGTTATGTGGTATGCTGCCTTCAGTTTTCCTAGTGCTGTGAACCGCTGTGGGAATTCAACCCCTAAGCTTTAGAGCTGATCATTTTGACTTCCCTGTTCCTTTACTCATTGGGACAGGCCTTCCTGGCCTTCCTGCTTAAAATCGGGCAATTTTGGTTCTGAATCACATTCATGGGCGGAGTTCTCAATTCCGGGGCATCTGAATCTGGTTCCCCGAAGGGGCTGAGATTAGGCGTCGCCCGATCACGATGCTTCGATCCCCAAATCACATGGGTGCAGATCACTTGTGGTTCTATCAGCGTAACCCTGCTGTTGTGGACCGCACAGCGGGCCACACTGGTAGAGACCACCCGAGCCCATTCAAGGGTCACTCCCCAACAATACATTGCCGGCCTGCCCATGTCTCCTCTACCAGATTCCACAAACTCTCCACAGGGACCCCTATAATAGAGGGAACTCCCCCCCCCCCCAGAAATTCCTGTATTCAGGGGAACCACACCCCACAGGGATCCATCACACAGAACCCCCTCAGAAAAGAGAGATAAGTGCATTCAAAGCACTAAGTGCATTCCAATCTCTCAAGTGTGCAATTTCACTGCACTTACCTCCTTTTGATGTGGTCAAATTTGCAAACATTGTGGGATTTCAGCACTTAGGCCATTGAATCATGAAGGGAGGTGAATACATCAAAGCTGCAGATGGTTTATAGAAGCTATCTATCACAGACCATTCCTAGAAACCTATGAATTGCCTGCAGCTAATGGATCTGTGGGAACCAGACAAAGATCACAGCTGCCCTGAGTGGATTGACAGGCTATGGTACAGGTGTCCTCTGGTTGGGGTGAGCTCTGCTGATCCCCATTTCTTCTGCAATAGGGCAACGCTTCTGAAGCGTGTCAACACCTGGTCGGCTTCTGATTGAAATTGGCTCTTGATAATACAGCTGGGGTGTGTCCAGAGACAGAAGGGTGGATAATGAAGTGTCCAACCTGCCAATCACATCTGAATGCATGCAAATGCTGGCTTTGCATGCCGCTGCGGGTAGAAAGGGGCTGGTTTAGCACAGTGGGCTAAATAGCTGGCTTGTAATGCAGAATAAGGCAGCAGCATGGGTTTAAAATTTCTGTACCAACCTCCCCGAACAGGCGCCGGAATGTGGTGACTAGGGGCTTTTCACAGTAACTGCATTGAAGCCTACTTGTGACAATAAGCGATTATTATTATTATTATAAATCTCATTATCGCCATCAATGCGGGACCAGAGCATGCCACCCAAATCAGCATTGGGCTGGGACCTCGATTTTGGCCGGGCAATTCTCTGCCCAATCACAGTCCATGTTTGTGGCATCACGCGGTAAAGAATGTTGCCCTCTGTGACCTAGCACAAAGAAACCAGACCACCTTAACCTCTTAATGAAACATATGTCACCATGAAGTGTAATAAATATAACTTTCCCTGAGATTAATCCTACACAACAGCCATTTAGCATCATCACACTTTATTTCAATTGTGTCCAGAGTTTCCTTCTGTTGATGCAGTATAAAGTATTAGCAGATCAAAAGGATAGGTAACAGGAGTTGCATTGCAAAGGAAAACAATCACGATGCTGTATTGTGCACATATATGAAGGACAGCACGGTAGCATGGTGGTTAGCATAAATGCTTCACAGCTCCAAGGTTCGGTTCCCGGCTGGGTCACTGTCTGTGCGGAGTCTGCAAGTCCTCCCTGTGTGTGCGTGGGTTTCCTCCGGGTGCTCCGGTTTCCTCCCACAGTCCAAAGATGTGCGGGTTAGGTGGATTGGCCATGCTAAATTGCCCGTAGTGTCCTAAAAAAAGTAAGGTTAAGGGGTTGTTGGGTTACGGGTATAGGGTGGATATGTGGGTTTGAGTAGGGTGATCATTGCTCGGCACAACATCGAGGGCCGAAGGGCCTGTTCTGTGCTGTACTGTTCTATGTTCTATGACTGTTGGTCTATTGGTGTATGGAGCATTTTGCTCAAGGTCTTAACTGTTTGAATTTCTTGCAACAAAAACAGATAATTCAACAGAAATGTTTTTTGGCTCATTGCTGTGTCTTGTCCTGCTCTTGACTGTAGATTAACTTTCTCTTCCCCATCAGCTCCATAGTTTAGCATTTCCACATGGCATCCTTACTAGTTCTTCCAGAGAAAGTTCTTCTCCCACAATTGCTTGCATCCATTTATGTCTTCCTCGGAGTCTTGTATGTTCTATCTTTATGGTACTTTACAGGTGCAAACTGTTTTTTTTCTAAATGAATTGTTTGATATTTGAGTTAAAATTGCAGCTGTGGGTGTGTAGCAACAGCCTGCTAATATTACCAGCAGTAAGATCCTGGGTGTAGTACTAAAGACTTGAGCTCCAGAACTAGCTGCGCTCTAAGTCCAGCTGTTCCAGTGCAGCTACAAGACTGACATACATAGACACATACATAGAAAATAAAAGCAGGAGGAGGCCATTCGGCCCTTTGAGCCTGTTCTGCCATTTATCATCATGGCTGATCCTCAGGTTCAATGCCCTGATCCCGCCTTCCCCCCCATATCTCTTTCGCCCCAAGAGTCATCTCTAATTGCTTCTTGAAATTACACAATATTTTGGCCTCAACTACTTTCTGTGGTAGTGAATTCCACAGATTCAGCACTCTCTGGGTGAAGAAATTTCTCCTCAACTCAGTCCTTAAAGGTTTACGCCCTTATCCTCAAACTATGCCTAAATACTGTGGCTGCAAGAGGACGTCAAGGGTTGGGAATTCTGCAACGAGGCACCTCATCTCCTGACTTCCCAAAACCTGTCTACCATTTACAAGGCACAAGTCAGGAGTGTGATGGAATGATGTTCACCTGCCTGGTGAGCACAGCTCCAGCAACACTGCCACCTGCAAGCTCCCCTCCCAACCGCACATCATTCTGACTTGGAACTTTTATTGCCGTTCCTTCACTGTCACTGGGTCAAAATTCTGGATCTCCCACCATAACAGCTCTCCCTGCACCAGTTCAAGAAGGCGAAACCACCACCTTCTCAAGGGAAATTAGGGATGAGCAACATATTCTGGTTTTACCAGAGATGTTCACATCCCATAAATGAACAAAGGAAGAACAATTAGATTATCGAACCGTTATGAGATGCAATAGAATAGGTTAAAAAAATGTAATCAAAATTAGTGATTCTCTGCGGACAAATTTGTTCGCAGTTCATGTTTGATGTTAATTGTTGCTTTGTTTGTTTTATTTTTTGGGGGGGGGGAGAGGGGGGGAGGGACAGCGCGCGCGGGGGGTCGGGCGGGGGGGGATATCTGTTAAGAGGGAATATTGTGTAATAGTCTATGGTTGGGGGGGTAAATATTCTCATGTAAAAAATCTCTTCAATAAAAATTATTTAAAAAAAAAAAAATTAGTGATTCTCATTCTAAATGATAAACTTTAACTGGTCTGCAGGGAATGATACTGAGATTTGAACCCGGCTGAACATAGAACATAGACATAGAACAGTACAGCACAGAACAGGCCCTTCGGCCCTCGATGTTGTGCCGAGCAATGATCACCCTACTTAAACCCACGTAACCCGTATACCCGTAACCCAACAATCCCCCCCATTAACCTTACACTACGGGCAATTTAACATGGCCAATCCACCTAACCTGCACATCTTTGGACTGTGGGAGGAAACCGGAGCACCCGGAGGAAACCCACGCACACACGGGGAGGACGTGCAGACTCCACACAGACAGTGACCCAGCCGGGAATCGAAACTGGGACCCTGGAGCTGTGAAGCATTGATGCTAACCACCATGCTACCGTGAGGCCCCTAAAGGAGTGCAATAAATCAGAGGGGAGGTGAGACACGTCAAGGCCCAGAAGAAAATCAGTTGTAACTTCAGATTTTAATACTGGACAAAAGGTACTGAGTGCAAGAAAGAAAGAAGCTGTTTTTCAAAGGCTTAAACTATCTTGCCCTGAAAATTTGGTAGAGAAAATGAAGAACTTGGGTGAGATATACCGACCACCCCACCACGTGTTATTTGGCAGTGGAGGTGGTCCCCTGGTCTACACAAAATTAATTTTGTGTAACCTATTCTTGCTATTTCCCTGGGATGTGGTTTTAATGGTGACAGATTGGCAGACCAAAGCCAAGTGATCCCACCAGCCTGTATTCCAAAATAATTTCCAGGCAGTGAGTTGTATGGTCATTGACATGACAGCAAGCCATCTTCAATATTTACTCCAGTTGACGTGGAGGAAAGGTGCAGCAAAACCAATAAAGATAATCATGGAGTGGTTAAAGCAAAGGTGGCAGCTTTTCGGCCAGTCAGGTCCTTGCTGGTGTCTGCAGTAATTCACCTGGTATCACTCCCCAACCTTTACCCTGTAACCCTGCACAGTCTTCCTCTTCAGCTAATGATCTGAAAGCCACGCTTGAAACTACCTTCCCCACACTCTCAGGCAGCGCATTTAAGATCCTGTGTACTCACTGTGTAAAAAGGCAGTTCCTCATGTCACCATTGCTTCATTCGCCAACCACCTTGAATCGGCGTCATCTGGTTCTCAATTGTTTCACCAATGAAAACAGTTTCATCCTGTTTACTCTATCCAGAACCCACTTTAATTTAAAACACCTCTCTCAAATCTCAACCTTCTCTTCTCCAAGGAGAACAATCCAACTTCTCCAATCTACCCAAGTACTTAGGCTCCTCATCCATGGAACCATTCTTAGTTGAATCATAGAATTTACAGTGCAGAAGGAGGCCATTCGGCCCATCGAGTCTGCACCGGCTCTTAGAAAGAACACCCTACATAAGCCCATGCCTCCATCCTATCCCCATAACCCAGTAACCCCACCTAACCACTAAGGGCAAAGCACAGGGCTAAATCGCTGGCTTTTAAAGCAGACCAAGGCAGGCCAGCAGCACGTTCAATTCCCGTACCAGCCTCCCCGAACAGGTGCCAGAATGTGGCGACTAGGTAACTTTTCACAGTAACTTCATTTGAAGTTAAGCGATTTAAGTGACAATAAGCGATTTTCATTTCATGGCCAATCCACCTAACCTGCACATCTTTGGACTGTGGGAGGAAACCGGAGCACCCGGAGGAAACCCACGCAGACATGGGGAGAACATGCAGTCACCACACTGACAGTGGCCCAAGCCGGGAATCGAACCTGGGACCCTGGAGCTGTGAATCAACTGTGCTAACCACTGTGCTACCTTGCTGCCCACTTTTTATCTTTTCTTTCCCAACCTCACCCCTTTGGGGACTGTGGGAGGAAACCGGAGTACCCGGTTCTTTCAATTCTTTCTGCGCCCTTTCTAAAGCTTTCACAATGGTATGACTTGACAAAAAAAATGGAGTCCTCATTCGCGATAAAAGTGTATTAAAGAACACGTGATATCTTTCACCCCAAAACATAAAGGTATATCACCATGAACATCTTTGAGGCACAATAGCCTAAATATTCGCTGACAGCTACTGGACAATCACTGAATGGGTTGTCCATCTAACAGGTATGGAACCTCGTTTAACTGAGACCAGTAAGCTGCAGAAACCTACTGGGCATACCGAGATAACTCACCTGCAAAGGGGCTTTCAACTTCTGGATGATGCATTGGTGGCAGCGGGTTCAAATAAGTACTTAAAAGGGAACCCTAGATGATTGGAATGGGAGCAACTGGGAAAGGGAGTGTGTGATTGGAAAGTTCACAATCAGGAGCAGGAGATGGGAGCAGGGGAGTGGTGGCCTGCGGTTTTGATGCAGAAACCCCTGGTTACTCATCCAGATCGTTGTTTAAATATATAAAATAATATTTTTGGTGACAGCTACAGTAATTAGGCTGCATTTAAATCTTGTTTCCTTGGCACTGCAAGCCCCTTATTTGCAAATGCAAAAGGCTAACATTGTTTCAAGTCCAGACCTGGGATGGATAATTTTTGCCCATAATAATAGGGCAAAGAGTGTACTTATTACTTGGTAATAAACACTTGCTTTGGCTCCAAAAGGCTGAATGTGGCATTATCAAAATTCTAGGCCAATAACTTTTTTAAAGGGCATTAATAATCAAAAAAAGTAGCTCAAGGGTCAGCGGACAGGAAGAATTTGTCATGTCCTTTGCCTTCATCAAACATGATAATCTGCACTGACGCAGAAGGGCAAAGCCTAGTTTGATAGCATTGCTTGTAAAGCGGTTTTGGTGGGAAGAAAATGCCTCGTTTAATTGGTTGCATAACAATAAAGCTGTCTTTTGTTAGCATAGAACTGTTATGCATTATTTACTCGAAGAGTCCCCTGTCATGTCCTCCAAAAAGTAACTTTGAAAAAGGTTGGATCCTTCCCAAAGGAAAGGAGGGGAAATCACAGATAAATATGCCACAATTGAAGAAGGGCAGGATTGGCATAAGCCTGAGAGAAAGTTACTTGTTTGTGACCATCGCTGCAAAATGTTGTTCAACTTGGTTACGTCATCAATTTTAAACATTCAACATACTTCATCAATATTAAACATTCAACATGCTTTCCTAGCAGAACAACTCCACCCTGGTTGTAAATGAATTACCACTTTTTGATTGTTGAAAATGATTCTGTTCCTGAAGGAAACACAATTTATGAAAAAGAGTCTTTCATGCATGGGGGAATGATTGTATAAAGCTGCATCATGTACTTGCAGAACACAAGAGTTATTGTTCATGGCTCACTGCATATTTTTATTACAGGGTTCCAATATCTGTTTTCCTTATCTGATGCAGGTTGCATTCCAAGAGGTACTGTATTGCAGTCACACTGTACAACATCCCATTTAACTTCAGCTGGCCTCTACGATTGATGTTTTTTGAAAATTGTTATTTTTCAAGCTTCATAAGAAATGAAACAAAGAATTATCATATGATTGAGGTGTATCAAAATATGAGGGGTTTGGACAGAGTAAATGGGAAGAGGCTGTTCCCCTTGGTTAAAGGGTCAATCACAACGGGGGGGGGGGGGGGGGGGGGGGAGTAGTTTCAGGGTGAGGGCAGGAGATTCCAACGGGATTTGAGAAAAAAAAACTTTCACTCAGGTGAAAATTTGAAATGCGCTGCCTGGTAAAGTAGTGGAGGATAGAAACCTCACAACCTTTAAAAAACACTTGGATGAGCACTGGAAACGGCATTGCATTGAAGAATATGGGACAAGTGCTGGTAAGTGGGAATAGCATGAGATTAGGAGTGGTTATATTCGGTGCTGGCTCGATGGCCAAAGGGCCTTTTCTGGGCTGTACGATTCTCTGACTATATGACATCAACTAATGTTACTATTTATTCATGTTAAGCACCATCAGAATTCCAACTGGGACTGTGTTGAAATTTCCGTGTAAATTGTATAGTAAGCTTTAAATTAGTAAAGATGATAATTAAACCCTTGCAGATAATTTTGGCTAAGTCTGAAATATAATGTGCCTATCTCTGTATATTGCTTTAAGTTGGCTTTTTGCATCCATCTGAACATGGTCCAAAAAGGAAGAAGAGAATCACAAACCAAGGTTTTAAATGTAACTATTGCATCTTTCAAAGGATTGAAAGATACATTCGCTGGGAAAATCTAAATTGAATTGTGATTGAATAAACCTACGGATAAACAATAGCAAGTATGAATAATGAATACAAGTATAAATAATAATTTTATACACTATAATCCCAGTGAATCCCTCTAAAAGGCAAAGGTTTGACTTATATAGTTTTGCAATGACGTTGAACAAATGAACTCAGAATATCAAAACAAAGGTGTACACAAATGCAAGGAAAACTCAGGAGACTGTGAGATATAAAGTAAAGCAAGAAAGGAACAGAAATAAATTAATGAGCAACAAAAGGAATATGAAAAATATATTTTCAAGGATAAAGCTAAAGGAGCAATTTTAATAAATATATTAAGAGGAGAGCAGTAAAAGGGAATGTGGGCCAATTAAAGATGGATATAGGCAAATGTATAGAATATAATAAGGAAATGGCAGACTTGTTAAATACATACGTTGGCTGGCCTTGTTGGAGGATGCAGGGGAGCATGGTAGCATGGTGTGTCCAACAAAGGTTCAATAGGTTTTAGCAGTAGCATCTTGTTATAATAATTTCCTGTCATTCTCTGCCCAGCAGTTGACCAAATTGACTGTGTGAGCCAAGTATAGACAGGTTAATAAAGTGTCCCACCTCTTTGAGAATCGGACTAAATTAAACCCAATGCCATAAAAATAGCGACAGAGGGTAACCAGCTAGGAATACATCCCCAGGTTGAAATTTTAAAATCTCTAAAGTCTCTTCTGCCCTTTCTGGGAGGTTTACAGAGTCCTTTGTATCCTTTTTGAAAGTAAAAAAAAGAGAATATCAGTGGTACAGGGAAAACTAAACTAAAAGCCAGGGAAGGAACTTAACAGACTTAATTAAAGTTTCAAAAAATGGCTAAAAGTAAATAACGTGACTTGAGTCTCCAAATCCGATGATTTTTACCATGGAAAGAAATAGGTGAGGAACTGCAGCTCTGTTAGTCATAATTTTTGAAAGCTTTCTAGTTTCAGGATTTGAATTTAAAATTGCAAATATTTCTCCATTATTGAAGAAGGGAGGAAGTGGGGTAGGGGGTGAGACAACTGGACATGATCGGAGGGGGAATTATTGGCCACCATTGGGGAAGGTTTTAAGGTCATGATCAAAGGAGCAGGGAATCTAGGCCTCTAAAATCCCAAAGGTTCCTTCTGAGGTCTGGAGCACTCTTGCTCCCTCTGGCCCATTAAAACAAACAAAATTTAATTGATCAAAATGATCTGCTTGGCCTCTTCTGGTCCCCAGTAGGTCTGGCCTGACAAGGAAGCTTTCACTGCTTCCTCACTCAAGCTTTCAAAATTAATTTCAGGTCGAATCCCACTGATATTATCAGATCCAATCCATATATTTAGCAAAAGACCCCGCATCCTTTCTGTTGATGTCCCACTGTTCAAAACAGCAAGTGAAGACCGGGACACAGCAGGAGGACAGCAGAATCAGCTTATATCGGGACGTAAGCAATTCGCCACATTTCTTTTTTTTAATATAAATTTAGAGTACCCAATTATTTTTGTTTTCTAATTAAGGGGTAATTTAGCATGGCCAATCCACCTAACCTGCACATCTTTGGGTTGTGGGGGTGAAACACACGCAGACACGGGGAGAATGTGCAAACTCCACACGGACAGTGACCCAGGGCCGGCATTCGAACCCGGGTCCTCAGCGCCGCAGTCCCAGTGCTATCATGCCGCCCAATTAGCCTCATTTTAACAGCCCAGACTGAATGAGTTAAATTTGGAGCCAAAGTGACTGAGCACTTGAGCATGTTTCATTTGATCAAAGAGAGTCAGTATGGATTTGTGAAGGACAGGTTATGGTTGACCGAACTTGTTGAATTTTCTAAGGCGGCCACCACCATGCTGGATAGGTCAGTGTATATCAATAATCTGTATATTGACTTCTAAAAGGCACTTCACAAGTTTCTGCGCTCGAGAGAGTTAGCAAAAATGAGAGCCTATTGAATTGGAAATAATCTTACCGTACGGATTGGGAAATTTGTTGGAAGGTAGTAGACAGAGCACAGGGATGAACTGAATGTTCTGTGAGTGGAAGGATGTGATAAATACTCTCAGCTTTTCATCATATATGTTTTTTTTTAAATTTAGAGTACCCAATTCATTTTTTCCAATTAAGGGGCAATTTAGCGTAGCCAATCCACCCAGCCTGCACATCTTTGGGCTGTGGGGGCGAAACCCACGCAAACACGGGGAGAATGTGCAAACTCCACACGGACAGTGGCCCAGAGCCAGGATCGAACCTGGGACCTCGGCACCGTGAGGCTGCAGGGCTAATCCACTGCGCCACCGTGCTGCCATTCATCATATATGGTAATTACCTGGATGAAGGAATTGTATACCCAGGTTTACATATGACAATACATTTGCAGGTACAGCAAGTTATGTATATGCTAGCAGAAAGTTACAAAGGTACATAGACTAAGTCAGTGGGCAAAACTATGGCAGATTAATTTCAATGTGGGGAAATGCAAGGGCATTCACTTTTAATCTGACAAAGATAAAGCTAAACATCATCTGAATGGTGATAGAATAGGTCCATGGAGCAGAAAAGGGATTTGGGATTCCAATCGAACAAATCACTAAAAGTTAATACATAGGTTCTAAAGTAATTAAAAGTCTCCAGGAATATTGGTCTTTATCTCAAAAAAGGTTAAAATACAAAAATTCTGGGCGCGATTCTCCCAAAGGGAGACTGAGTGCTGACGCCGGAGTGAAACCTGGAGTGTTTCACTCTGGCGCGGAGGCCGCTCCTCGCCCCCTATTCTCCCCCCCGGGGGGGCTAGGAGCGGCGTTGCGAGAAACTCGGCCGCCGGGCCTTGACGCTTGCGTCAAAGTGGCGCGCCGAGAATGGCGCATGCACGGTTGCCGTCTTCCCCTTCGCTTCCCCGCAAGGCGTGGCGGCTTGATCTTGCGGGGCGACGAAAGGGAAAGAGTGCGTCTCTTGGAGACGCCGTCCTAACGATCGCTGGGCACCGATCGCGGGCCAGTCACCTCACGAGCGCGCCCGTGGTGCTCGATCCTCTCTCCGCTCCCCACAGGCCCCACACTTACCTGTCGCGCGATGTTCATGCCGGCAGCGACCAAGTGTGGTTGCCGCCGGCGTGAACCGATCGGGGCCATTAGGCCGCTCGGCCCGTCCGGGCCGGAGAATCGCCGGTCGCCAGGAAAAATGGCGAGCGGCGAGTCTCCGAGCGGCGTGTCGCAAAACGCGACAAGCCATTTTCGGGGGGATGGGAGAATCGCGGGGGTGCCAGGGCGACGTGGCGTGATTCGCCCGGCCCTCCCGCGATTCTTCCACCCGGCGTGGGGAGCGGAGAATTGCGCCCAAGGAGTCCTGTTTGAGTTTCACATAGGCCTGCTGAAGAACACATTTGAAATATTGTGCTTAATTTGGCGCAGTGAAGGTCAGGAACGACATTTGTCCTTGGAAGCGATAATGGCACAGAGACACCAGTATAACACCAGGGCCTAAAGAATTAAATTATTTTTTAAAATAAATTTAGAGTTCCCAATTCATTTTTTCCAATTAAGGGGCAATTTAACGTGGCCAATCCACCTAGCCTGCAGATCTTTGGGTTGTGGGGGCGAAACCCAAGCAAACACAGGGAGAATGTGCAAACTCCACACGGACAGTGACCCAGAGCCGGGATTGAACCTGGGACCTCGGCACCGTGAGGCAACAGTGCTAACGACTGCACCACCGCGCTGCCCAAGAACTAAATTATTGCAATCTTTATTATAATCTTAATTTGTGTCACAAGTAGGCTTACATTAACATGGAATGAAGTTACTGTGAAAATCCCCTTGTCGCCACATTCCGGCATCTGTTCAGGTACACAGAGGGAGAATTCAGAATGTCCAATTCACCTAACAGCACGTCTTTCAGGACTTAAGGGAGGAAACCGGAGCCCCCGCAAGAAACCCACGCAGACACGGGGAGAATGTGCAGACTCCATACGACAGTGACCCTGGTGCTGTGAAGCAACAATGCTAACCACTGTGCTACCATGAGGGTAAGTTGCATAAACTTGGCTTATATTCCTTTGCATGTAGAATATTGAAGGGTGATCTAATTCCCACACTTATGATGAGGGAATTTGATAAGGTAGCTGCAGAGAAATCACGGCCGGATTCTCCTGCATGACGGACAGGGCCGCGATCAGTGGCTACTGATCGGCGGGCGAGCACGATCTGGAGGGGCCTACCTCCTTCCGCGTGGGTCCACTGTGTCGCTATGCCATGTTGCATGGCGCCGGCACGTGCATGCGCGGACCTGCCTGCGCCAGCAGTGCAGGGCCACGTATCGGCGCCGGAGCAGGGCACAGCACTCCGGCGCCGTGCTGGCCCGTGGCCCACTGAATCGCTGGGCCAAGAGGCCCGTTGACACCAGCGTGAAACACTCCAGTGTAAGTTAGGCCATTCAGTAGTGAAATCAGAAAGAACTTTTTCTACACCAAGACTACTGGAAAGATGGAATGTTTACCTCAAAAGATTGTGACTGGAGATCATTTGAAATTTGCAGGACAGACATTGATACATTTCTGTTGAGTTAGAATATTAAGGGATATGGAGAAGTCAGACTTATGAAATTGAGGTACAAGTCAGCCGTGATTTAACTGAATGGTGGAACCAGCTCGAGGTTCTAAATTATATTATTCTGTTCCTATGTTTTTCCTCTTGAATAAGATGAACAAAAGCAAAGAAAAACCACTTCATCTCCGACTAACCTTTTGGATTTTGAGCCTTATTCAACTTCTGTTTTTACTGCTCAGATACCAGCAGCAGTCCAAGTAAATAATTACTAGGTTACGATCCATGATCATTACCATCTCCAAGTGATTATTCACAGCTTTAACTAAAGAAAAGAATGAGATGATGGTTCTGTATGTGGGCAGGGTGAGTTCAGCAGGTTGAATGGCTCATTCTCATTGAAAGTCTCGAGATGCAATGAAGCTGTAAATCAACTGTCATATTTATCCAATTGGTATAATTGTGGAAGAGGTTCAGCTATTAGTAGAAATAACCATTGTGTGTTTTCACTTGGGTGAAAGCTTCTATTAACAGCATAAGAAATGGGAGCAGAAGTAGACCAGTCAATAAGATCATGACTGATCTTTGACCTCTACTCCACTTTCCCCTAGACTCCAAAATCTTTACCGCAACCTTGAATAGGCTCAACAACCAAGCATGCACAGCGATCCGGGATTTCAAAGATTTACATCCCTCTGAATAAAGAAATTTCTCATCTCATTCCTAAATGGCTAACTCTAAAGGTTATTATTACAATTATTGATCATTTTTGTTATTCCTTTTCTTCCTTTACTAACCTTAAATAAACAAGTCAGTAATTGCGATAATCTATAGAGGAATATAAATATGTACAAGATCTCAGGCCACAGTTAGATGCTTGTATGCAGTTTAGGCAACGCGATGATATGCAAGATATAAAACAGGTGGAAAATGTGCAGAGTTAAGTCGCCCTTAGGATGTTAGCAGAGATGAGAGGTTGCAACTATGACAAAAACCTTGAGAAGAGAAGCGACCATCCAGGAGAGTGCGAGAGCGAGGCAGCAGAGGTGATAAGTTAAGTTAGATTTAGATTTATTGTCATGTGTACTGAGGTACAGTGAAAGTATTGTTCTGCGTACAGTCCAGGCAGATCGTTCCATGCATGAGTAAACATAGGGCATATGATAAATACACACTGGGCGGCATCTTCCCAAAAAGGAACAAAGTTCCTGAGCGAGCACGTTTAGCCGCGTGTTTCCTGGCACTCGCAGTGCTGAGAAACAAGTGGCTATTCAATGCGACTCTCTGTGAATAAGGGGCCTAAACAGGAAACGCGCGGCTGTGGCCGTACATAGCCCATTGTTTACAACGGGGAGCCCCACTCGCCAGACCTTACTGTTGGACCGAGAGATCAGGACGTCATTTTTAAAATGGCGTCCCAATCTCGGAGGCCCACAAAATAAATCACTGACCACCCTCGGCCCAAACTCACCATGGGAGGGTCCCCCCCCCCCCCCCCCCCCCCCTCCCCACACACCCACATGCATATCGTAAGACCCTGCCGGGCAAACTCAGCTCAATCACTCGCGTGCAAAAAGTGCCAGCTTGGCACCTTGGCAGTGCCACCTGGGAAGCTTGGCACTGCTAGGGTGCCATGCTGGCAGTGCCAGGGTACCCAAGTGGCACCAACAATGACAGGGCTCCACCCTGCCCAAATAGCATGCAGCTCGAGGCCTCCGATCCCCTTGGAGACCCCTACGAGTGCCATTCCATCTGGTCCCCGTTTGTGGGGACCAGTACTAAACGGTGCTCTCCTGGGGACCCCGAGAAGAAGGGATTGAATCCCAAAGCCTCAGGTATCTCGGGAATCTGGACATTAGAGTGAGGCTCACTGCCTCGCTCTAATTTGCAGATTTACCAAAAACTGATCCAGTCCATTGTGGGTTGAATCTCGCGAGGTGTTGCGAGCCAGGTAGATCTCGGGAGTGGATCTCCCAGCTTTCACAGGCCACGCTATGCTCCGGCGAGCTGTTTTTCTGGTGCAGCGTGGCCGGAAGATCACACCCAGTGTAAACACATAGACATAGTCATTGTGTGAAGCATATGGAGTATAATGCTCACAACAGTAGAGAAGAAGCGTAGAAAGATCAGTTCGGTCCATAAGAGGATCATTCAGGAGTCCGGTAACAGTGGAGTTGAAGTTGTTTTTGAAACTGTGTTCTTAGACTATTTTATCTTCTGCCCGATGGAAGAGGTTGGAAGAGTGAATAAGCCAGGTGGGGGTGATTTTCTGCCCACTTTCCCAAGGCAGAGGGAGGTGTAGGCCGAGTCAATGAATGATGGACTGGGCTGTGTTAACGACTCTCTGCAGTTTCTTACAGTCTTGGGCCAAGCAGTTGCCATACCAGGCTCTGATGCAGCCAGATAGGATGCTTTCTCTGGTGCATCTGTAAAAACTGGTACGTGTAAAAGTAGATATGCCAAATTTCCTTAGTTTCCTGAGGAAGTATAAGCGCTGTTGTGCTTTCATGGTCATAGCGTCGACGTGAGTGGTCCAGGACAGATTGTTGGTGATGTGCACACCTAGGAATTTGAAGCTGTCAACCATCTCCACCTAGGCACCATTGATGCAGCTAGAGGTGTGTCTGACACTTTGCTTCCTGAAGTCGATGAGCAGCTCCTTAGTTTTGCTGACATTTGACCAGACATTTTCAAGCCTTGGTTTTATGCTTGCACTAAGCTTCACAGGCGTTTGAATGCCTCACCACGCACCCCCCCACCCGCCCCATTGTGCTCGGGACTGCTATGTCTGCAGCAATTCTATTCCCTGGGACAAAGTATTGTGACAGTAAAGTCATTCCCCCCAGGTCTCCCAATTGTGTTCAAGAATAGCTAATTAACATCTCTATCTGGATGTAAGTTCAATGGGCTGGATTCTCCAATATTGGGACTATGTCCCCACTCCGGTGTCAAAAAGGTAGAGTTTTACGCCAGGTAAACTTGCTTCAAAGAGACATGAATTCCAAGCCCTGCAGGGGGCTAGCAGGGACCCGAAGTAGATCTCGGAGCATTTTCTGCAGATATGGACCCCCGCACATCTGGGTCGGAGGCCACACCTGCTCCACACCTGCACACCGCAGAGCTGGACCCAAAAATGAAATCCCCTGATCAGCCATGTGCCCGAACCTCAATGCCCGCACAAGCATTTACTGGCCACCTATAAGGTTGACCTACCCCCCGATCCACCCGCCCCCGATCAGGGCGGCCATGGACTGAGTCTGCAGCCGCCACGCAAGTATCCCGACCGGCTGGAGCACATTAGTTCCACACCGTCGGGACTTCGACCAGTCGGGGGTGGAGAATGGCAGAGCGGGCCTCTGGCAGCGGCCCAGGTAGATCCCAGACGGCGCGGCGTACTCCCGAGTACGTCGCTTTTCGGGACCCGCAGAATCGGGATACCGGCTCCGGTCACGATTTCTTGTGGGAAAATATATTTTCCGCCCCGGTGTCGGGGGGGGCGGAGAATCCAGCCCAATCTGTTTCACGTTGCCATGGGGATGAGGGCAGAGGAACCCATTTTTGAGATCAGTCTCCAGGTTTCCCTACAAATTAATGATACCACAGCAGTTTTGTGTGGTCAGCCAAGAGAAATTTTGCTTACCACAGCCGGATACGGGGTGGAGGGGGATGTGAAGACAGTCACAAGTCAAAGAGATGCATCCTGCAGTGATCTAAGAATTCCAGAAGATTTGCCCTGCCGTGGTTAGGGGTGGAGAATCATCCAAACAGGCTTTATGCATGATGGTGGATTTAAGGAACTCTCTCAACACCGAGGATACCAGAGACCATTGTAAACTGGGAGTGACTGCAGACTGTTTGCTCAAAGAACTGTAATTCCGTGCAGATGTGATGTCTGGTAAATATAAATGGGGGATGTTCCATTTTATAGTTGAAAGTATACGTTGCCTGCAAAAATAAAGTCAGTAGTGTTTTTAAGTATTTGTTATGGTAAGAGTTTTAAAACATGAAGTCTTGCCATGTTATTTCAGCTAGCAACTGGAAGTTCAAATTTCTTTTAAAAAGTTATCGACAACGATTGTAATGCTGTTTTAGAATCCAAGGACTGGATTCATATTCCAGTCAGACTGAAGTATGTAAAGCATACAAGTTTCTGAAGAAGGATTAACAGACAACTCACCCTGATCAAAAATGGCTAATATGTTATCAGTAATGGAGGTGAAATCGGGAATGTTAAATCCTTGACCTTTCAGCCATACTGGTAATCTTCAAAGTCACATTTGCATCACCAACCTCACCCTGCAGCCATGATGAAAAGCCATCAATGAGAGGGAAAGTTTCAAGTGGTAAAAATGAAGAAATAAAATTGCTTCCACAATTGCACTGAAACAAAACTGTGACATTCCTCAGTCATAAATTAAAGTCCCTGAAACATTTTTCAGTATCAGTAAAAATCCGTAAAACATTTCTCGGTTAAGTACTTAATTGAATGGAAAGCAATCTGACACTCCCGGTGGTTGTGAGAAGTGTTTTCTAAATGTAAGTCTTTCTTTCTTCCTTAACATTGTAACTCCCTCCAGCATTCCTCAGTACGAGTGTAAATCTGTGAAATATTCCTCAACAGCAGGTTAAACTTATGAAATGTCTCTCAGTAACAGTTTAAATCCCTCAAAAAAAATAATCTTTCAGTGACCAGACGACTAGCCGAAACATTCTGGCAATAGCACTGCAATCCCAAGAAGCTACTGGTCAAGAACACTAAGATTTCCCAACATATTTCTGCAGTATCAGAATTAAACATTGAATAAGTGCTCAGATATAACAGTATAAATCCACCAAACCTTCCCCAGTAATAGTACAACTTTCTGTTTCAACAGATGTATTCATCAGAAAACAAAAACATCTTGATGACTGGAATTGTTTAAAATAGCACGGAACAGTGTTGCACCAGAGACAGTTCAAAACATATCCTAACTTGCGACAGTGTGAAATAGAACTGTCAAAATGATCTGGCACCATAGTCATCATGGCCATAACTTCCTGGTTCCCCAACGTCACATTTAGGGGTACCCCAATGATACGTTGGGGGAAGCTCTCAAGGAAGATCCTATGTTTACCCAGCAATTGCACATAAGTGCTAACTTCCCCAGGACAACTGTGCTGGGCTGGGAGAAAGGGTCTTTTCTTACAGAAGCAATTTAAATTGCTAACTTGGGATGGTTCTGCCAGTTTTACCCTAATAAGTCTCTGAAAGAGTTAGAAGGAAATAAATCACTTCCAGCTCCAGAGTAAGTCTTTAAACCTCTAGACAGAGCCTTGCAAAGGGCCCTCTACACACACACGATCCCGAGTGGATCTCCCACACCGCTCCCCCCTGGAACCAACCTTCTCTTACGATCTGACATGACCCCCCCCCCTCCCCCCCCCCCCCCCCCCCCCCCCACCCCTCTCCAGGATTGGCCTTTCACTATCTCAACCCACCCCACCCCACCACAGCCCAACTCCACCCCTCCTCCAGGTCTGACCCTCTCTCCTGGTCTCTCCCTCCCGCTCCAAGTAATTCCCCGATTGTCTGAACTACTTACCTTTGAAGTTTACTTCTCCCTTTAAATTGTTCCTTTATGGCAGCTAGTGCCAAAAAAGGAGGCGTTCCTTTCTTCCCTGCACTGCAGTCACTCCTCACCAAAGCAGCCAGGAGTGGCGCTTCACTGCTCCTGTCTCACGCATCCTGAGTGAGGAAGTTTGAGTGAGACAGGGGCTTTATAATTTCAATGAGGGTAAGCCCATCCAGAGTGGCAATCAAATCAGAGATAATTTTCTGTGATTTTATGGTGGAGATTAAAAAGGGTGGATGAGGAATCTAGAATTATCAAGCTGTCAAGTTGTTTAAATTCCCTGCCCTTTGAAAATAAAAAAAATTGCCTACCTGTATCTGTAAGAGTTAAAATAAAATCTGATCTAGTAGTTTCAATAGCTGTTTGTTGACATAACACTAAGTTGGTAGCGTTATCACAACTTGACTGCTCCCTGTAACCTATCATTTTCACAGTGGGTGGCAATAAGTTCATAATTTGATTGACAGTTCAAAGAGGTTATTAAAGGACTAAGTGTCATTGATATGTGGTCCCTATCCCCAGGCAGAGTATTGATATGACTGGGTTATGCAGGAGGGCCCATGGGTCCAGAGGCACAGTGCTGTCTATGAAGACAAGTTTGGCAAGGAGATGGAGCCCTGGCAGTCTGGTGTACAGTGCATCACTATGGCAGAAAGGCTTTGTTGCACTCAACTCTGGCAAACTGAGGACCGCTTTGTGCATGCCACTCATTATCAATCGAGTTTAATGACGATGTTAATTCCCACTGGCGTGATGCAAGATTGAAAGGTCTAACGGGATACCGGACAGCAGCTCTTCTAATGAGCATTCAAGAGATGCAAATGAATGCAAATGGTGTTTGCACCACTTGCTAGTGGAAAGAGTGACCCACCATTGACCTGGGAAGAGCGACCCTACATTGATTCTAATGTGATTTTATGCCAGTGGATATCTGGGGCACGATTCTCCGAAATGGAGACAGAGTGTTTGCGCCATCGTGAACGCCAGAAACGGGTGCGGGGACTACGATTCTGGCCCTCACAGGAGCCAGCACAGAGATGTAGCGGGTCACGCTGCTCCAGCCTCCCTTCCCGGCGCCAAATGGCCGCCGCGCCAACCCACGTATATGCAGTTGTACCGTGCCAACCTGCGCATGCGCAGTTGGGCCGAGTCACCCCGCGCATGCGCGGGGGACTTCCTCAGTGCGCCAGCCCCGACGCAACATGGCGTGGGGGGTTCAGGGGCCGGCCGCGTAATGAAATAGGACCAGGGCTGGAGAGGCCGGCCCACCGATCGGTGGGCCCCGATCACGGGCCAGACCCTATCGGAGACCCCCCCCCAGGTGAAGGAGCGCTTTTCCCCACCCCACAGGCCGCCCCCCCGACCCTTTGCGCAGAGTTCCCGCCGGCAGCGACCAGGTGTGTACGGCACCAGCGGGACTCTGCCGTTTCCGTGCGGCCGCTCGGCCCATCAAGGCTGGAGAATCGGCGGCCCGCCACCGGCGCCGCGCCAAACGCACCTGCGCAAATGATCCTCCGCTCCTCGGAGAATCGCGTGCCGCGTCGGACCGGCGTCGTGGGAAAAAATGGCGCGAACGCCAATTCTCCCATACAGCGCGGCATGGGAGAATCACGCCCTTGACTTTTTGGCTGCTGCCAGATTCACCGCGTACCCTCCACCGCCAAACCTGCTGCCAACTGGTTGGAAGAATTCTTGCCTATACAGGCAGCAGCTTAGCATTTAGAAACAGAAGAAGTCAAAGGGGTGAAGATACAGAATTTAAAATGCGGACTGATGGTGATCAATAATTGCAGTAGTAAGATGGCCTCCTGGGAAGTTAAAAAAATGCCAAAGCTAGTCAAGCACTTTAAAATTATGAACTATTTAAGATGATTAAAAAACATGTGAAGCTTTCTCAATGGAAAAATCATTTGAAGAAATAAACGAGTCCCAAAAGCTTAAAAATAGCGTAAAGGGTTCTCCTCGTGTTTGCGTGGGTTTCGCTCCCACAACCCAAAGGTGTGCAGGGTCGGTCGATTGGCCACACTGAATTGCCCCTTAATTGGAAAAAATTAATTGGGTACTCTAAATTTAAAAAAATTTTTAAATGGTGCAAAGGGAATGTATTCTTTTAATTGAACAAAAGGGAGAAATACAATATTTTGTTCACAGATGGTAAAATATTATAGTAACAGTCCATATAATATTGCCAATGCGACTTTGGCTAATACATGTTCTAATTTTAGTTAATCCTATTTTGTTCAACGTAGAGGGACAGTAATCAATAGGCACGATTAAAGAATGAGGACCAGATGTAACACTTGATAAACATTGACAAATGGTTGTCCTTACTGAAAAAGTGACAATTCCCATGCCAAATCGGAACAAAATTCTCGTACTCAGCAGGAAATTGCACTACGCCCACTATAAGTAAATATTGCACTGTCCAATTATGGCATGTGAATACTTAACACATTTGTGTGAATTTACTTTTCTACCATTTCACCAAAACACTAGCCCACTTATTTTTTATTGACGTGTAATTTCAAAGTTCGAGCTGGTAATGACTAGCCATAATATTAATTGTTGTTTATTAGAAGAGACAGATTACGCAGCTGTTTGTTAACCAGGGAGATGAAATGGGAAAATTACAAACTAAATTGTTGAGATAGACAACAAGGGCAATCCCATCAATCTTGAACAAGGCAAGGGAGCTGTAGACATAGGCCCATTGAAGCCTAATCTGCTGAATATCGCAGCCGAAGGTGTCAATCTATAACAGTCCTGAATTTGATTGGTTCTTTGTTTGTCTCAAGATTGCAAAACCAACCCAAACAGTAGCACAGTGGTTATCACTGTTGCTTCACAGCGCCAAGACCCCAGGTTCGATTCCCAGCTTGGGTCACTGTCTGTGCGGAGTCTGCACGTTCTCCCAGTGTCTGCGTGGATTTCCTCCGGGTGCTCCAGTTTCTTCCCACAAGTCCCAAAAGACGTGCTTGTTGGGTGAATTGAATATTCTGAATTCTCCCTCGGTGTACCCGAACAGGCGCCGGAGTGTGGCGACTACTGGATTTTCACAGTAACATCATTACAGTGTGCATGTAAGCCTACTTGTGACAATAAAGATGATGAAAAACCTTTAAGCGATCAAATGGAATATACTAAGGTCCAAAGGACATTGAGTGACATCAAGAGGTCCACAACAGAATTCTAATGCTCGTCAGGTTGAGGCTGGTATCACGGATAGTCTTTGAACGGATGTAGCAAATTTCCATACCCACTAATACACTCAGTGGCGCTTTTATTCCAATGCCAGCAAAACAAAAATTGGGTCCCAGGTTCGATCCCGGCTCTGGGTAACTGTCTGTGTGGAGTTTGCACATTCTCCCTGTTTGAGTGGGTTTCGCCCCCACAACCCAAAGATGTGCAGACTAGGTGGATTGGCCACACTAAATAGTCCTTTAATTGGAAAAAATGAATTGGGTACTCTAAATTTATTTTTTAAATTGGAAAAGCCCAACCCGGTACAGGAGCTAAAAAATGTTTGAAATGTTGAGCATGAAGCCCTCCAGCTTGAGAGCTGCAGCAGGCTATAAAAAGAGAGGATGCTTCAAAAAGGAGGTGCTCCCCTTTCAACTTTTTCAAATCTTTAATAAAATAAAGATTTGGCACGCAGTTTGATGGGAAAGAACTCTACAGGACAGCTTCTGGAAAGCTGCACCTCTAGGCCTGCCTGGAGCACTGACCCACAGACTACTACCAGGTGCCTGCCTCCACACTCCAAAAAAAATGGCCCTCACCACCTGTAGGAACCTGGAAGCCGACTAAAAAATTCCAGTTGGCCTACTTTAATTGGCCTCAGTTAGGTTTTTAATAAACCTGATCAGGACCTGCCTTGTGTGGGCAGGTAGCGCTGCCATCTCCCATCCTACCAAAAAAGGCTGAGAGGCAGAATGAAACAGGGGAACCAGCACGTAGTGGTAAGGCTGTTTTTAGCTCCCACATATTTCTGATACTAGACCCAGAGGGGGTTGAAAATCCAGCATGTTGCCTCTGCCTAAAATTGATGAAAAGTAGCATTTGACCTATGGGCAGAAGGAAGATTTGTTTCATTATTCCATATCCTAACAGACATTGTATCCATACTAAGGGTAAAAATATTCCACTTAAATGTATAATTTTTGAGATTTAACCAACTGCTTGCAAACAAATTTAGTTTTTCGTGGTACGGCATCCTGCAAAATGATAAGAAGACTCCCCATTTTAAAACTTTATTTGTAAAGATTAATCAAATGATGAATGAGTCCAATCTCTCACAAAATTAGTCAGTTGAGGTTTCAAAACAAAACACCATGGTTTATCTTCTTCTGACATAGCAGTCTTTAATACTGAAGAAACGCAAGAGGATTAAAAATCTCGTGATTAAGAAGGCTTTTCAGATCTCATTTTGACTTCTCTTTAATCCACTCTCAAACAAGACAACATTCACCTAAATAACCACAAGTCGCTCTGAGAAGTAACAAAAAATGCTGGGAAAAGGCAATCACTGAACCTGGATAACTTGTCTGTCTCAGAAGCCCAACTGGGATCCAAGTTGGATCCACCTGTCATCTCCAAATCATAGCACGGACAGGAAGCTTAATATGACCACTGCCAGCCAATTCTTTTCAATTAATGCTCTACAAATAGCTCATGAATTGGCGCTTGGTGTTTTAAGCTTCATTTTCTTTGCTAATGAACTCATTGAACAAAACCTTACATGTAGCAAAAAGTTAATGAAGCCAAACATATGCAGCTTTCATGATAGATAATTAATGGGAGTGATTTTCCGGTCACGTTGCACCTGGCGCAACTCCCACAATGTCGGGAAAATACTGGGGGAGCCCTGAAACGGTATTAACGGTAGGCGCCAAACAGTTCCCGGGCCCTCCCAGCAGACGTAATCTAGTTCATGCCCTTGCTGAGGATGAACCAGAGTAGCATATTTAAGACTTCATTCAAACATGCAGGATCTGTTGTAAGCCGGATTCTCCTGACTCCTGAAATTCTCCCACCTGCCGACACAGCATGAAGCCTGTGCAAATCACTACTGGTCTCCACAGAGACCACACATGATGACCATGCCGGGGGAGGGGGCTCTCAGAGGCCATTGTAGCCCCCAGGTGGTTGTGGACAAGGCAAGACAGCGCCGTGACAGTGCCAATTTGACATGCCAAGGTTCCAGGAGGCAGTTGTATGGGGTAGTGTCAAGGGCAGGGCATGAATGGGGTGAGGTATAAGGGGTGGGGCATGGAGGTGGGACATTTGCGACCTCATAGTGGGGTGTCGCTCATCTGAGGAGAGGGGCCAGTACCAGTGAATGGGGGAGGAATAGGGCCTGATGCTGGCAAGAAGGGCGGGAGACGCCCTTCTGAGATTGGGGCACTCCTTAAATAGGGCGTCCAGATCTCTGACGAGTTGGGCCTGCCAGCATGTTTAGGACATGCTCCTTTGTTAAACATTAACAGTAACCAGGGAATACTGTTCTTGGTGAAGAAATCAATGAGAACTAGAACTGTGTACACTGGATAAAAGCAAATTACTGTGGATGCTGGAATCTGACATCAATGTCACTCATACGTTTACAAACAGGACGTGGATAAGAGACATACAGCAAAACTCCCATTTAATTCTCACTCTCCAGGAAAGTATTGGCAATAATTAGGTTTTCCCAATAAAAAAGAAAATGCAAGAAACTTTCAGCTGATCATCAGAGGCTCGGAATCCTGTGGCGGGTAACTCACCTCCCAATTCTCCAAAACCTTCCACCATCTACAAGGCACAAGTCAGGAGTGTGATGGAATATTCTCCACTTGCCCAGATGAGTGCAGCTCCAGCAACACTCAAGAAGCTCCAGGATAAAACAACCCACTTGATTGGCACCCTATCCACAAACATTCACTCCCGACGAACATTGGCAGCCATGTGTACCATCTACAAATGCACTGCAGGAACTCAGCAAGGCTCCTTAGACACCACCTTCCAAACCTATGACCACTACCATCTAGAAGGACAAGGGAAGCACATACATGGGAACACCACCACTTGCAAGATCCCCTGCAAGTAATTCACCATCCTGACTTGGAAATATATCGCCGTTCCTTCACTGTCGCTGGGTCAAAATCCTGGAACTCCCTCCCCACCAGCATAGTAGGTGTACGTACACCACATAGACTGCAGCAATTCAAGAAGGCAGTTCACCTCCACCTTCTGAAGGGCAACAAGGGATGGGCAATAAATGCTGGCCTAGTTAGTGGCAGTCTCGTCCCTTAAATTATTATTTATTTAATCTGTGGAGAAAGGAACAGCCGTTTCAGATCGATAGCTTTCCGTGGGTTCTATTGTAAGGTCACAGACCTGAAACATCTCTCTTCACCAATGTTACTTGACCTCTGAAAATTTCAAGCTTTTCCTGTTATTGTTTCAGAATTCCATACAGTACTTTGCCTTTGTATTAGGTTTTCCCACTTCCTCTAAGCCTGCAGAATTATGTAAAATAACCATTTATTATTCCTCAAAGAAACACTTTGATGCACCTATATTTTACATTATACTATACCTTTCCTTAAATAGCAATAATACGTCCATGTGCTGACCATCAGGAATAAAATCAAATGTGCAAAACAAAAGATTTTTTTTAAACTGTTAAATTCAAGAAAGGTGCTTATTTGTTTGGATAATGTCTGTATTTGAATCTTAGGCACCTATGTTTTTTTTCATTACAACTGACATTTCTATTCCAATCTTGTAACCGTTTACCTCTTTCCACCATTTCGTTCTCTTGTCAGCCCTCCAGCTCATCACATCATTAAACCTCCTGCAACTGCTATCACACTCCAGGGCAAACAAATCATTGGATGGTTCAGGGCCACACACGTGCATCAAATCACAAGAAGTTTCCCTTTTCTGACATTCTGCCAGCTCTGTACTTCAATGGATGTTTTCTCTTTCTAGCTTCCAGCTGTCACTGTCTCTTACTCTATGAACGGCTAGAACAGCAGTACCTGCACTCGGTAGCCCACTACAAAAAGCAGCCCAAGTCCCATGGAATTCATGAGACTGATTACAATTGAGTCAATAGGCTTTAGCTTTTAAATAGCCGATCACTCTCAAACTTAATCAAATGTTGAAGGGTTAAGCTAAAAAATTAACACTGCATGATCATCAGAGAATGCATAATATCTAGGGAAGAAAATCTCCATGTACCATAATGCACTATTGTTAGCAGGTCTGGTATGAAGCAGTTATATTTATTTTTCATCGGACAACACGGTGGCGCAGTGGTTAGCATTGCTACCTACGGCGTGAGGACCCGGGTTCGAATCCTGGCTCTGGGTCACTGTCTGTGTGGAGTTTGCACATTCTCCCCGTGTCTGCGTGGGTTTCGCCCCCACAGCCCAAAGATGTGCAGGGTAGGTGGATTGGCCACGCTAAATTGCCCCTTAATTGGAAAAACAAAAATTGGGTACTCTAAATTTAAAAAAATATATTTATTTTTCATCACAGCTTGTAAGTGATTAATGGATTTAAAAATCTCAAAACTGTAGAACACAATTCTCCAGCCACGCTGCGCCAAAAAAGCAGCGCGCCGTCTGTGAAAGCTGGGAGACCCCGCTACCAGGATCTACCCTGCGCACAACGTCGTGCGAGATTCAACGCAATCACATGAGATGTTGCAAGGGGAATCCCCCCCACAATGGCAGGATCATCTTTTAGCAAATCTGCATATTACAGCGAGGCAGTAACTCTCACTATTCAGATAGATTCCCGAGGTAGCTGAGGCTTTGGGATTCAATCCCTTGCCTCGGGTCCTCGGGCGAGCATCCATTTGGCACTGGTCCCCACAAACGGAGACCACAAATGGCACTCATGAGGGCCCCTTGGAAGCCGCAGCTGCATGCCCTTAGGGCAGGGTGGTGCCCTGGCACTGCCAGCCTACCACCTTGGCAGTGCCACCTGGATGCCAGCCTGGCACTGCTAAGATGCCACTGCCAGCTGGCAGGGACAATGCTAAGCTGGATTTTTTGTGGGCTGGGGTTGCCTAGTGGGGGTGTGGGGGGGATCCTCCCATGTTGAGTTTGGGATGGGGGCTGGGGGGGGGGGGGGGGGGGGGGGGAAGGTCAGGGATTCTTTTGGGGGTCTCAGTGATCTCTCACTACAATAGGGAGTGCCAATGAGCGGAGCTCCCCATTGTAATAAACGGGGCTATGCGCGTTCCCCAATCAGGCCCCTTATTCAAAGTGAGTTGCGTTGAATAGTCATGTGTTTCTTGGCACTGCGAGTGTCAAGAACCACGCGGCTAAACGCATTTGCTCAGGCACTTGTTCCCTTTTGGAAAGATCAAGCCAAACAACCCAAACTTTATAAATATTTATTAAGGAAGATTCCAATTTTTTTTTAACATTTTAAATTTTTTTTAAATCACTTAAATTGACTTGTTAAGAATCATTTATCTTAGTTTCTCTTGATCTTTGTTTAAAGTTTGATATTTTAATGAGGGAAACTAGCTTAGAAAAGACAGGGAACCTAAGAAAACTGAATAAACTCCCATATTGGCTAACATAATAAAGGAAGAACTTAAATATGATGGTGTTAACCTGGATTTGTAAAAGTGCAGCTGCACTCAAACAGAAGCAATTATAGTTACTGGGATTTCCAAAGCGCAACTTTTGGACTTTCGACATTTGAGGACAAGATCTAAAGCTGCTGGAGATATTCGGAGTGGTAAAATACCATTTTGGAGAGGTCAGGATCCCATTGGGACTGTGAAGAGGGTGAGAGCTGCGTTTTGCTTTGTTACTTGTATAACTGGGTCGAAGTTCCAGACCATTCAGCCAGACCTTTTAACCAGCCCACCTCAGCAAGCTGCAGCCTTTGTGGCTGCCTCTGAATTCTTTCCAGGATTGGTGGACCCAGCTTCCATAAGCACCCACCATAGTGCATGTGTATGTGTACGGCCAGGGTGTCAGCTTGCCCGATGGCAAGTGGGCCCCTGATGAAGGGGGCCCACTATATCAAATAAAAATGCAATAAAGAAACAAACACAGACAACTGTTTTAGTAATAAAAAGGAATAAGAAAAAAAGAGAACAGGACACAAATAAGCAGTGCATGAAAAGGAACGAAGCAGGGGAGGTAGTGGAAGGATGTGGAATAGGGGGGCCCGGGTCGGGCATAATTAAGGAAATTCCATGTTTTCAGCAAGAGTGTGTGAATTTAAAGATAAAGTTACAATTCGTGATTTGAGATGGTCGGCAACTTCAAAGGATATCAAGCAGTAGTCTTGGTTCAGCCGGTACATCGGTCCGGGGCCCGGAGAGCCAAGAAGGGGCCCGTGGATCTCTGAAGGGCCCTTAAAAATTATAATTAATTAGATAAATAAATCTCCAACTTCTTTCCTGAGATTTGTATTCTAACTTAATAAAATATAATTGTTTTTAAAAAGAGCAATACCAAATAAAAATGCAATAAAGAAACAAACAAATAATCACTCAGTGTATGAAGGAACAAAGCAGTGTTAAAAGGATGTGAAAAGGAGTGGAGGGGGGGGGGGGGGGGGGGGTGGCTGGTTCACCCGGGTCAGACATAGTTGAAAATCCACGTTTTCAACAAGAGTGTGTGAATTTAAAGATAAAGTTACAGTTCGTGATTTGAGATGGTCGGCAACTTGAAAGGATATCAAGCAGTACATAGGGTCGTGAGGTCACCGAAAAGGAGAAGCGGTACCTTTGACCGTGAATCATGAGGTCAAAGATATTGAAGGGATAAGCCATGATCGGTAAACTCAAAGGGTTGCGACTTGTAATACTACACTGGTATCAAACTGGACATGTTAACTTTGGTCGTGGGACCATTCTTAATGTCTTACTATAGTCGGACCAAACTTCTAAGTTTCAACAGTTGTCTCAGTTGCTTGCTGGTGTGAACACTGGACAGTGGATTGTCTCCTCTTCTGAAGCTGCATAGGACACATTAGTACTGACTAATGAACATAGCCTATTGAAGTGTAAGTAAGTTATTTTATATTTTTTATCAAGTAGGGGTTTATCTGGCGTGCCTTCAAGTTATTCTTGCAATCATCAATATTCATTTTTCCCAATGTGGGCTATTTTTAATTAAGTTTTTATTTCAGGAATATTACCCCTACCAGCATGGAAAAGAAAAAGCATAAATCTGGGTCACTAAAACGCAAAGAATAAAAAGAAGCAGAAAGGAAGGAATCAGCCAAGCGATGCAGGCCTATTACAGAGTTTATAATACCACAAGCACAATCCACATCAATATCCATTCTGCAACAAATAATCAAGAAGCAAGAAACAATGCTCATGGTGATGATGCAATGACATGCGAGTTACAAGAACAGAGACGAGCTACTTTGAATGTAGAGGCAAATACAAGTGCATCCATTACTAATCAACCCAGGCCCAATATTTCTTCTGGCTTCCTTGTTCCGGTATCTGTACTGCCTGTAGTTGCAACATCTGAACACATAGCTTCAACTAGTGACAGGGAATCAGATATTCCTTCAAGCATAAATGACTTGGTTTCTGAAGCACATCCTGTAAATGAACCTGTGCAAGAAAATGAAAGATCAATTACTGGAATCTTCCAATATCCATCACGAGCAAAGCTAAAACAGTTTTTTGCTGAACATCCACTTCAGCCACTTGATGATCTGCCATTTGATGCTTGTTTGTATGAGAGGAAAATTATGAATGACTCAGTCCCAAGAAAATGGCTAACATATAACAAAGAAAATAGATGCTTATATTGTTCATACTGCTTAGCCTTTGAGTTTCCCAACACTTGTAATCCATCACCCTTTGTACGTGGCTTTAGTGACTACAGCGTATTAGCCAGAGCTTGACTTTACATGAATCGACAACAATACATGTCAGAAATGCTCAGCAATATATCAGTGTGGTTAATGATGGCACCTTAGATAAATTTTTTGCAGCATCACTAATTAAAAGGAAAGAAGTATTGAAGCAGAGAAGTATTGTCATGAGGATTATAGACATCATAAAGATGTTAGGCAAGCAAGCACTTCCTTTTCGAGGTCACAGAAATGAATCGGCCTACACTCAAGATAATGAGGTTCGGAATCATGGCAATTTTTTAGCTACAGTGCAGTTGATGGCAAAATATGACCCCATTATGGCAGCTCACGTTTCTGCAGTGCAAAACAAGTCTAAACAAAGAATCAAACAATTAGAGCAACAAGGAAAGGCTCAAAGTAAAGGCCGTGGTGGACTTGTTACATACCTGAGTAAAACAACTATAAACATGTTAATCAAAATTATGAAGAATATGATACAAGAAAGAATTAGTCATGAAGTTTCTCAAGCAAAATATTATTCTATTCAGGTTGATTCAACACAAGATAATTCATCCATCGATCGGTTTAGCATTATTATTCGGTATGTGCTTAAAGGTATTATCTGTGAGCGACTACTTTCAGTTGTGCCAAGTAATGATGGTACAGGACAGGGACATTTTGATCTATTGATTGAAACATTACAGCATCTTAAAATTGACCCCCAAAAATGTTTATCTGATAGCACAAATGGCGCTGCAAGCTACCATGGCCTGTATAATGGTTTACAAAGTAAAATTGCTGATGTGGCTGATCAACATGTTCATATATGGTGCTATGCCCATGTCTTGAATTTGGTGATAACTGAAACAACAAAATGTTGTGTGCCTGCAGTTTCTTTTTTCAATTTGCTCCAGAATATAGCAACTTTTGTGAAAGCATCATACAAGAGAATGGCTGTATGGATAGAAGTTGTTGGAAAACATCTAGGACAAGAAAAAATGAAACGATTAAAGCTAATTGGTGAGACCAGATGGTCAGGAAAATCCAATGCAGCAACAACTATATTTGGACGTTTTGATGATGCCGCTGCCAGTACTTTCGTAAATCTATTGACATGCTTATCAATGATACAAGATTCAGAAAAGTTTGATGCAAAAACAAAACATGAAGCAAATGTTTTACTTCAAAGTCTTCTAAAGTTTGAAACCATATTGACAGCATTTACTTACTTATATATTCATATATTGGTAGATTCAGCTACAACAAAGTTGAAGGAACAGACAAGAACATTTGATAACGTTCACAGCAAGGCTTTGGAATTTGTAAATAAATGTAATGACAGGATTTCACAGATGAATATGGATGAAAATCAAACATTGGAAATTGATGCGTTGGAAACAGCATTGCCAGTTAAGAGGCAGAGGAAGAAGAAAAGAATGGCAGATGAGCTTATTGATGATGAAAGAAATTCCTCAGATTCTCTAGCTGATTTTCGAGTAAATGTGTTTAACCTAATAATGGATCGCATTGTCCAGTCACTAGAATCACGCTTTGCACAACACAGTTGTATAAAGATTTGTCCTGCTTGGATCCAGCAAAGTTTAAAACTATTGCAGAGAAGGGCCTTGAAGATGAAGCATTGGAAGGTATTATTAAGCTGTTTCCACAAATCAGCAAAGATCAAGTAATATTGGAATTGTTTTCTTTTGCTTCAAACTTTGATGTATTAAAGCTATTGCTTAATGACGGTGAGAATATGGATTCCAGTTGCAACAATTGTAAAATTTGCAGCACTTGCCCATCGTGTGTACTAAAAATTCTGGCATCCAACAGACTTCATGACAAGGCATATGATAACCTTTATGAACTTTATAAAGTCATCTGCACACTATCAGTTACTCAAGTCAAATGTGAGAGGACATTTTCAAAGCTTAAGATCATAAAGACAAGGTTAAGAAATTCGCTGTCTGAGGAGAATTTGGAATCATACATGTTGCAATCCATTGAAAAGGAATTGTTAGATGAATTGGATGCAGAAGCAATTATTGGCAGATTCGCACAATCATCTAGCGAACACAAACGATTGCTCTTAATATAGTGGACTGCATGCAATGCTCTATTGTGTCTGTTAATGTGTAAATTGTGCAGTAAACTATTTAAAAATATCAACCAATTACTTAAAATAAAAAAATAAAAATTCAATTTTTGGGGCAGCACGGTAGCATGGTGGTTAGCATAAATGCTTCACAGCTCCAGGGTCCCAGGTTCAATTCCCGGCTGGGTCACTGTCTGTGCGGAGTCTGCACGTCCTCCCCGTGTGTGCGTGGGTTTCCTCCGGGTGCTCCGGTTTCCTCCCACAGTCCAAAGATGTGCGGGTTAGGTGGATTGGCCATGCTAAATTGCCCGTAGTGTCCTAAAAAGTAAGGTTAAGGGGGGGGGTTGTTGGGTTACGGGTATAGGGTGGATTTGTGGGTTTGAGTAGGGTGATCATTGCTCGGCACAACATTGAGGGCCGAAGGGCCTGTTCTGTGCTGTACTGTTCTATGTTCTATAACATTCTGTATTTACATTTGGTATCTACTGCCAGTAATATGTACAGTACATGTACACTGTAATTATTAAAAAATACACATTTTTTCCACAAAAATTTTAATTGTACCCTTTTTTCCATATGTATTTTTTGAAAATGTTATTTATTCGTTATGAAAATGAAATGATAGCATTGTAGTTGTGGGTGGGCCCCTTTTGTCTCCTGGCAACCAATATTTTTAGACCCAGTCCGCCACTGTAGTACGGCCATCAGGTGAGGACTAAATTGGACTTAACTATGGTCACCGATGGTTGAACAGCCTGATGCAGCTCCATGCCCGGCTCATCCAGAAAGAATGACTATTTTAGAAAAGGTCCTGGAACTTTGTCTACGACTATGGATGGAGAACCCCAAGATTCAACAGAGAGCCAGGGAGAAATTAAATATGTACAGGTATGAATTCATGTTGGTCATGGTGTTGGGTAGAGTAACATCTCTGAACCTGTTCACCTGATATTGAGCTAGATTTTCCCGCCCGCTGCAAGAACGCCACCGGCAAGACGCCGACAATGGAAAAATCCATTGACCTCAGGCAGGATTCTCCGGTCACCGGGCAAACGTGGCCGGAGAAGCCCGCCCATTATGTCCTGATACGATGGTCTCAGCAGCACTCAAGTAGGAACATAAATTATGTCATCTTCTTCAAGGACTTAACAAGGAAAAACAGCTTGACTGAAAATCTTTTTAAATAAGCGTCTTTGATTGTCCAGAATACTGTGGAAATGGTGTCATGGGGACTCAGAATTAAATCAAACAAACATACATGCAATAATGCCCAAATGCTTCCAATAAGAAATATTGTGAACTGGCATGGCTTCTGAAATGAAGACATTTTAAAAGATGTACAATGCTGACACTAATTTGTTTTTTGCAAATAAGGATCTTCCTTAATAATAAAGACAACCTTTGACAAAACAGCACTAATGACTGCACTAAGCTCTTGTGTTCTCAGTGTTAGTATAACCTGCTTCCTTGCTGTGATTTGAAAGCTCTCTCAAAAAGGGCTGGGAGTAAACCTTGTTTACAGAGTAAATTACACACATTTAAGAATGCCTGATTAAGTTAACATTCAGTAATCTGTGTACATAGTTTAAAAGAATACAAGCATTTAAGGTTCAGCTGCAGCTTGACTATTTAACCAACTGCGTTTTGGAGAACCAATGGGTAGTCTCGCCCAAACAGATTTATAACGATAAAAGATGGGCACAATTTAACGGAAAGGTTTCTAAGTATGGTAGCGAGCAGGAATGCCGCGAGCTTCCCGACGTTCGACCCAGCGAGATCGTCACCAGTATCAAACTTTAATTAGTCCACTTAATTCCACAAATGATGGTCCTGCTGGCTGATTCACTGGCACCCCGCCTGCCTTCTCCTCGCTAACAAAGAGGAGCCGCTCTTAAACCAATCACACAGAGCAAACCCCACACAGCAGGCAGCCATGCCACTAATTCGGGGATGCCGACCTGGCCAGAATGTTGGATGCCCTGTTCCATGAAAGGCACGGAGGATCAGCACAAGGCAGCCAGTGTCCCACTGGGAGGAAGTGGCAATGGCCATCAGCTTGGGGAATGTCACCAGGAGGACCTGCACCCAGGGCCATAAGTAGATCAATGACCCCCACTGGGCCGCATGGGTGGGTTACCACCAGCTCCCTGACACAAGGCCCGCCGTATCCCCCGCCAACCATACATCTGACATCACTGCCCCACGGTGCTGAGGTCCCAGGTTCGATCCCAGCTCTGGGTCACTGTCCGTGTGGAGTTTGCACATTCTCCCCGTGTTTGTGTGGGTTTCACCCCCACAACCCAAAGATGTGCAGGTTAGGTGGATTGGCCACGCTAAATTGCCCCGTAATTGGAAAAAAATAATTGGGTAATCTAAATTTTTTTAAATAACAAAGCAGGGGGTGCCAGAAATGGGGTCGGAGCTGTCGTTCAAAATGGTGGGCCGACCTGCGAGCAGCCATTCCTACTAGCGAGATCAACTCACCAGTGGGAAATCCCACTGAGTGTGGCCTCGGTGGAGAGAAACTTCCAAGGCCAAAAAAAGGCATGTGATTGTCGGTGCTGCAGCCATCGAGAAACACCTCGCAAAATTCACCCAAAAGCACACTTGTCTACTGAATCACACCATGAATGTTACCACCGGGGCTGAACAGCATGCGATTCGCACTTGGGGGTGCTATTCGGTAAGCGCGTCAGGACATGCAAATGAGCCAGCACTCTGCCGGTGCGGATTGAGAGCAATTTGCAGCCCATGAAAAAGACGTACATGAGGACAGTTGTGTACAGGGGTAGTTCCAAGGGAGTCTAAAGAAACTCTATGATAACTTGCTCTGTATTTGATCGTTACCTTACCATGTGTACATTAATAAATCTTGGTTTGGACAAGTCACCAGCAGTTCTGTAGATTCCTTGCTAGACAACGAACACAGAACACGACAAAGGGATTGGTATCTGCCATATTAAATCTGCTCCGTATCACCCAGCAACCAACTGGTTGATAGAATACTTTGTGCAATCACTCAAACACACAGTAAAGACATTGATAGATCAAAGTTCTTTACCCAGGCATGTTAACAACTTCCTAATGTCACATAGCAATTCCACGCATTCAACAATGCAAAGCTCACCGGCGATGTTGCTATTCGAGAGGAAGTTGGATTGCAATTTGACTTCTTGACACCACCCATAACTTCGGAAATTGTTAAGTGCCAGCATCAAACACAAAAGGTGAGAAAAGCGTAAAACTTGAAGAGTCTTTAACTGTGGAGAACATGTTTTAGCTAGGAATTACACCAGGAGGTCAAAACGGACTCCAGCCATCATTCCAGCCAAAACAGGTCTGATACCTTGGACAGTTCAAACAGACAATGAACAAGTTTGGCATCAGCCGTTAACCAATTATTAGCATCTTCACCAGAGACATTCACTTTGGAATGTATGTAAGGGCAGCACGGTAGCATTGTGGATAGCACAATTGCTTCACAGCTCCAGGGTCCCAGGTTCGATTCCGGCATGGGTCACTGTCTGTGCGGAGTCTGCACATCCTCCCCGTGTGTGCGTGGGTTTCCTCCGGGTGTTCCGGTTTCCTCCCACAGTCCAAAAGATGTGCAGGTTAGGTGGATTGGCCATGCTAAATTGCCCTTAGTGTCCAAAATTGCCCTTAGTGTTGGGTGGGGTTACTGGGTTATGGGGATAGGGTGGAGGTGTTGACCTTGGGTAGGGTGCTCTTTCCAAGAGCCGGTGCAGACTCGATGGGCCGAATGGCCTCCTTCTGCACTGTAAATTCTATGATAATCTATGGACAGTTATACGACAGAGCTGAGATCTACTACTGCAGAATTGACTGAATCTGTCACCACAGAATCGCCAGTACCAAGAGAGACAGATACTGAGTTAGTTTCACAAGTCCCACCAACAAGTGAACAGGAAGACACTTCCGTGATCTCAAAGAGCCAAATTCCTGAACGTCAGATATTACCCAGGTGAGACAGACATCCACCAAAGAGACATTCTTACTGATGTAGATAATGTAGATATGTATAAATAACATGATGATATAATCTATTGGATATTGTGTTGGATCTATTATTTAAGTGTTCAAAAGAAAAGTTGTTGGCACTAAAGGAATAAAGGGGAGGGGTGTTGTGCATTCAAGTGACACGGTTGGCTGATGAGTTTTCATGTGTTATGCAGAGACATCAGCGGAGCGTTTGGCAGGTTTTTGGGGAGTTCCCCATCTTAACCGGTAGAAGCAACATCTTTCAATAAACCCTGCACTATGTTTTTATGAACTTAAAGCGTGGCACCTCGACTTCTTTTTCTCTATGCTGCGGCAATAAATATATCTCATATGCCCATGTCATGCGGCACGGTGCCACAGTGGCTAGCACTGCTACCTCACAGCGCCGAGGACCCGGGTTCGATCCTGGCACCTGATCACTGTGCGTGTGGAGTTTGCACATTCTCCCCTGTGTTTGCATGGGCCTCACCCCCACAACCCAGCGATGTGCAGGGTATGTGAAGTGACCACGATAAAATTTCCCCTCAATTGGAAAAAGAATTGTGTACTCGAAATTTCTATTAAAAAAATAGGCCCATGTCCAAGTGTGCCTGCTTTGCTATCTCTTCATGTGGAGCAACTGGCATTTACAAGCATTTGTCAAACTACAGAATTCTACTATCAAAAGGATGTGTCCATTAACAGCCATTTCAAAATTCCAGAAGAACGACAGGACAGTGTCCCCATCCCACATCTCAAGAACAGGGTGACTTACACAGTCAAGGGGGGTGGTCTGCGACTGTAAAAGTACCAACGCCATTGCTGCGAGTCATTTTCACATGAAAATGTGGCTTCACATTGAAATAGCCCAGTTCAGCTTTTAAATTATATTCCTTTTCTCATCCCTTTCACAGAGGAAATATTTGCTCTGTGTCATAAAGTCATACACGTGTCTACTAATCAAACCAAGTTAATAAAACTCCTGATGTCATCACTGTACTCCAATTGGTTCCGACTAAAGGCGTGCACAATTGGAGTATCACTTCTACACTTTAACGTTGCAAAGCCCTTGAGATAGCCAACATTCCAAAAACCTTTCCAATTACTTTTTGGACAGTGGGTGGCACGATAGCACAGTGGGTAGCACTATTGCACTCCAGGGTCCCAGGTTCGATTGCCGCTTGGATCACTGTCTGTGCGGTATCTGCACGTTCTCCCTGTGTCTGCGTGTGTTTCCTCCGGGTGCTCCAGTTTCCTCCCACAAGTCCCGAAAAACGTGCTGTTAAATAAATTGGATATTCTCACATGTTTTGGGCATGCGCGATGCTTAGGGGATACTGGGAGGGATTTGCGGGGGTCATGTCCCGGGTGCTAAAAACAAGGGTGGCGATGAATCTAGGGGTGGCAATTTGTGGGGTTTCGGAAGACCCGGGAGTCCAGGGTGAGAAAGAGGCCGATGTTTTGGCCTTAGCTTCCCTGATAGACCGGCGACGAATATTATTGGCATGGAGAGAATCAAAGCCCCCGAAGACTGAGTAGTGGCTTACGGACATGTCAAGTTTCCTGGGTATGGAAAAAATTAAGTTCGCCTTGAGGGGATCTGTACAGGGGTTCGCCCGAAGGTGGCAACCATTCATTGCCATCTTTGCGGGAGAGTGAGCGTCAGCAGGGGGGGGTAGAGTAGAGTAGAGTAGGAGGGATAAATTGGCGGGTAGTACCGGAGGGAGAGGAGCGGGCTTGTGCAGTATGTTACGACTGAAGTATTGAATGTACGTGGATGTTTGCACATTTTTGCCTTTTTTGCTTTCTTTCTGTTGATGTTTGTAACTGTTTACAATGCCAAAAAACTACCTCAATAAAATTCTCCCTCTGTGTACCTGAACAGACGCCGGAATGTGGTGACTAGGGGCTTTTCGTAGTAACTTCATTGCAGTATTAATGTAACAATTGTGACAATAAAGATTATTATTATTATTACTTTTTCAGATTGACAATAGGATAATACATCATATAGTACAGGATATAACAGTATTTATGAAACTTCCTTGGTCTGACTTCCCAGGAACTATTTTCCAATGAACAAGTTGTTTACTATCCTGCATTAAAATAATACTGATAAAGAAGGTCACTCATCAATACTTCTCTTTCTGCGAGAAAACAGGACATCTGCTAAATAGGCCTTAAAAAGTCAGATCATTATTAAGGACTCCACATTCCATAATGGTGGCTGCACGAACAGTAATACCTCCTGGCAAGTTATCCAATCTTGTTAACCAAGAATAAAAAAAACATCAAGTGCAGTAAAAGTACACGAGTGTTGGTTATTGATCACACTTAGGTATAAAACAATTTAGATTTTAAAAAAACATTTGCGCAGTGTCACCAAGCCACCCAGAGTAATGTGTCTTACTTCTAAAATTACAATGGAGGACGAGGTCAGTCGAATGAAGGTTTCCAATCTGTGGGACTAAAGCTTAACTCTCAGCCCTGACCAATATTTGAACTTGCCTCACTTCGCCTCAATGGTCAATTCCTGTAGATTCTCAGCTTGGTATTTGTTGACTTGCTCTCGACTGAGCGAATAAACAAGTCTAATTGATGGCTGTTATAAAGAAGCTGTGACCATCCTTTCAACTGAAAGAGAAAATTATGTCAGTATAGGAGAAGGGAAAATAAAGAGGCCAATCTAGAGATAAAAGTGAAAACTTTGCATTAAAGAGATACAGATTAATTTGGGATTAATAAAGTAATTGCCTAGTCCAGGAAGTTTTTGTGCACATGATCCTTTGAGCTCTTAAATTAGATCAATTAAACAATTCTGCATTAGCAAAATTTTGTTTTAGTATCAAAAGAATTAAGACATGTATAGATTATTCAATCCATTGGGCGCAATTCTCCCCACCCCACCCACGCCGGGTGGGAGAATCGCGGGGGTGAGTCCCCCCCCAGGCCGCCCCGGCATCCGCACACAATTCTCCCACCCCTCCCAAAACGACGTGCCGAGATTTACGGCAGGCCGCTCGGAGAATTGCCGCTCGCCGTTTGTAACGGGTGAGCGGAGATTCTCCGACCCGGAGCGGCCTGCCCAATACGACGTGTTCACGCCGGCGCCAACCACACCTGGTCGCTGCCGGCGTGAACAGCGCACGAACGCTGCGGGGACGGCCTGTAGGGGGAGGGAGGATCAGGCACCGGGGGGGCGCTCAAAAGGGGTCTTGCCCAAAATCGGTGCCCACCGATTGGCGGACCGGCATCTCTGAAGGACGCACTCCTTTCCTCCGCCACCCCGCAAGATCACTCCTCCATTTCTTGCGGGGCGCCTGCGGGGAGGACGGCAACCGCTCATGCGCGGGTTGGCGCCGGCCAACCTGCACATGTGCAGGTGACGTCATTTACGCAGCACCGCTCCTAGCCCCCCGGGGGTGGGAGAATAGTGGGCAAGGAGCGGCCTCCGACGCCGGAGTGAAACACTCCGGTTTTCACTCTGGTGTCGGCACTTATTAGTCTCCCGTTGGGAGGATCCCGCCCATTGTGTTTGCTGCTTGTTTGTTTCTGCTCACAGGTGAGCTACCCCCTGAAAACATTTTAGGGATTTGTCCCTGACAATATTTGCTGCAACGTGCCTTCATGCAGAAGAAATGTAGGGTGGAATTTTGAGCCGGTTTTGAGCCGTCAGCGGGAATGGAGACACGGACGGAAAACACGACGGGAATCGGAAACGTGATATTCACTGGCGTGATCGCTTTTTCTGTTTTCCAGGCCCCTTGCCGGTAGCGTAACTAGAAATCCACCATAGGAGGTCGAGAGCCTCATTTAAATGCATGAACATATCATTAGTGATCCCTTCCACTGAATATCCATCAGACACCGGCGGGATGTCACACCAGAACCATTTACAACAGCTGTCTAAAAACATGAACCTGGCGGCCTCACCTCTGAAGGGGATACTGGAGGTGAGCGCTCAGGTCTCCATTAGAATCCAGGGTGCCAGTTGCAGAGGGGGCACCGGAGAGCACACAGAGGACCTAGATAAGTTCAACACGGGGCCGGGGGGGGCACGTTCAGTATTGGCATCTCAGGGTGATGTCGCTCGCAGGCCCTTCATGGCTGTGAGCCTCGAGGTTAAAAAGATTCCGGCAGCTAGTCTGCAGACTTCCTGTGTCCACCTTGCTGGGCGTGTGGCAATATAACCACTGAAAGACTGCCCTTCCAGAGTGGCCCCGGCTGGAAAGCGGGTGTGAGCAGATTAATCCACAGGGTCACCACATGGTCGACTGTGAGGTCCCTGGGGGGCCGGGTTCCATTAGATGCCAAGCAGCATGGTCAGATTCTGATAAGGGGTGTTTTCTAGTCCCTTAAGACTTGAACAGCCTCACACAGGAGGGAGGATGAGTGCAGTGAGAATGAACCCCACACTCAGGCAACACTCTGAAGTCAGAGGCATGAGTTGTGTGGAAGTTCCACTGGTTAAGCAGTCAAGGATTAGTGCCTAGGTGGCTGGCTGTTCAAGTGTGAAGTTTAATTTAATCCGTAGCCCTTGTGAGCTGGGGAATGAGGGTGCCCTCTAGGGATGAAGTTGACATGCTAATTTCAGTCTTCACTCGCATCAGATGCGCCTCACCAGCCATAACGGGAAGCCAGTTGCCTGATCAGAGCATTTATCCTTTTTTGACAAGTCAGTTGTGCCTATTTAGTCAGCATTTCAATGCGTGGGCGTGTCATTGACTGCTGCTACTGCCTCCTATGAGGTCAGTGTATCGCCCCGGTGTACCGCCACCTCTTAATGAGGTGGACAGACTCTCACACATTTTCAAACAATGGCATCCTGTTAATATCTGACACTTGCTTCTTCCAGACACAATAACACCTTTCTGTTTTTTAATCTATACCCCCATCCCCTGTGTTTTTTTAAAAAAGGAAACATTTTGTACCTGTACCCGGCTTCCAGTGGGCAGAATGATTCCCAACTGCATAATCTTTGTGACATTGTTAAATCAGGGCAGGATTCTCCATTTGGGAGACTATTGTCTCCCACCGGAGATAAAACGTATCCGATTTGCGTTCGTGCTGGGAGCAAGAAACCAGAGGCAAATTTAAGCATGGCGGGGAATGCGAGGAATTCCCTTGTGAATCCCATTATCGCCGCCATTTTGAGCAGGCGGCCAATACCAAGGTCTAGCAGCCTTCTCCCCGCACTCCCCCTCTGTCGCTACATCCCCTTATAGTACGATAGTGACCCAACCTCGACCCCCCGCCGACCAGAGACCGACCCCCATAAGACAGCATCCAACCAGAGATCCCCATAAGAGAGCCCCAACCAGAGACCCCCCCTTTACCTAAAGCTGCACCAGGAACCCCCTATTAGAGTGACCCAACCAGAGACTCCCCATAAGAGCTCCCAGCAGACAACATCCTTACTGAGACCCCACCAGAAACTCCCATTACAAGATCCCCACCAGAGAACCCTCATGAGATCCCCACCAAGAGACTCCCATTCCAGTCCCCCTCCAGAGACCCTCCATTCCAATTCCCCACGAGACCCCCATTATAGAGACCCCCATGAGAGACCCCTATAAGAGATACTCCCACTAGAGACCCCCAATTGAGCAACCTCGACCAGAGACATCCCATTACAGAGACCCTCACCAGATCCCCATACGAGAGCCCCCCAGACACCCACCCATGAGATCCCCTCACCAGAGACCCCCCCATAAAAGAGACCACCACCAGAGACCCCCATTACAGAGACCACCGTTACAGAGACCACCATTTCAGATACCCTCCTATAAGGGAGACCCCCCATAAGGGAAACCCCCCTCATAACCCCCCACCACAAATGCCCCCATTACAGAGGCCCCCACCAGACTCCCCCTCCCCCGCATTACAGAGACCCCTGTCTAGAAGCTAGGCAGCATTCCAAGCAGAGACAGTGAAAAAAAATCACTGCTTTAAAACTCACCTGTTCCCTACACCAGCTGGCTCAGGCAAAGAAATCAGCAGCTGTAAATTCCGAGAAAGCAAAAACCACATAAGCTGGGTTTAACTCCATCCGAACATTGATCTGCAAGGCTTTCAGTCACATCAATGTGATATTGGTTTTACAAGGCTGCGATTGACAGCTTTCACACAGCCAGCTGCCTGGATTATTCAATTCCATTTCGTTTCATGCTTGAATGGACCAGAGAATCACGCAGGCCTGGAAAATCCAGTGCTCAGCCCATTATAGGATGCAAATGGGTCGATTTGACCTATTTGTATCCTACCGCTGGCGGAGAGTATGAATGAACCTTGATATCACCGTCAGCAGGGGATCAGAGTTCTGGAGTGGGCGCTGATCATGTTTTTTTTTGACGTCACTGGGTTCTCTGCCACATCAAGAACTGTGAGAAGTCTTACAACACCAGGTTAAAGTCCAACAGGTTTGTTTCAAACACTGGCTTTCGGAGCGCAGCTCCTTCCTCAGCTGAGGAAGGAGCAGTGCTCCGAAAGCTAGTGTTTGAAACAAACATGTTGGACTTTAACCTGGCAGTGTAAGACTTCTCACTGTGCTCACCCCAGTCCAATGCCGGCACCTCCACATCACATCAAGAACTGGCAGCAGACGGCGGGGAATACAACCTCAGGTATCAAATGGAAGAAAAGCAGTCAAAATAAAAATCAGTCAATCTAAAAAAACAAAATTGTTTTAAACCTGTTTGTGAATATTACTGGCAGTAGGACCTTTGCTGTTCTGAACTTGCAGTGGCTGTTGTTAGACACAAGGTCAGAAATGCCACGGATTCATTTTTGAAGCTTATCTCCACGCCTGCTTGGGATTTGTCCCCACTCCAACTCCTCAGCACTGGGATCGATTATAGCTTCTCTACCATCACCGTGTTCAAGATAATTTAGCTACATAATACAGAGATAAAAGCAGTCTGTAAGTTCTACAAAGTGTTACTTCTTTAAATAAAGAGAAATTACATTAAAAGATCCAATTATTGTTGTGGTATCCCCACAAACAAATGACACAGCTATGTGTTTCAAAGTGGTTTGTCTGTGTTGGAGCTTTCTCCTGTATATAAATAAATATAACATTGGCCAAATATTACCCATGAAGAGTGCGCAACTTTAAAATGATCCATAAATGACAAATAATAAAAATTAATCACTGGTTTTATCTTTGAAAAAAATTATTTGAGTAGCCGAGAATGTTTTGAACGTTCCGCGATAAAAGTTTCTGCAGTGGTTAATGCTGCATATTTCAATGCATATTATCTTTTTTAATTGAAGGAACTGTACTGCCCTTTCTAAAAGTACTCAAGGGGAATGAGGAAGCTTCATATAATGCTGAAGTAAAGAAAGTCCCGTAGTGATCTGTAAATTTAATTATTAATGGAAAACATTCCCACTCCTTTATTTTTACTATACTTGGCTTACAAATGATGGCAGGTTCCTGCATGAGGGACTTTTCAATAGATTAATTCCTGTTGTTATGAAGTGAGGGTTGTGATGTACTTGTGCTTGAAGGAAATGCATTCCTCACATTGCTGAAAATTACATCAGGCATAACAGCAATATACAAATGAATTACTTCATTGACTCGGTCATGGCAACAAGACCTTTACAGTTCCATAGCCTATGAAATATCTTGTTTGTTCTATTCACCGTTCTGGAAAGTACAAATACATTCTGGTAGAAGGGAATACAAAAACACATCAATAATTTACTCTGTACAACTTTATTTGAAGGTGGGCTTGCTTAGAATTATCTGTATGTATCACAATGAAAACATCCAAACTAGTGCAAAAATAGACATGAAATCCTTAAGGTTTCCATGACTGGAATGTACTAAAGAAAGTCAATTCTAAAGTGTCTGTTAAAAATTAAGGTATGCAGAACAAAATGAGTCCAGGTTTGATCCTAGTCAGTGCGAAGTTAACTGATCTCAGCTTGAAAAGTATTAGGGTTATTGCAGTTGGCCTTATACTCTCCATGTCAAGCATGGGGGAGGAGGCTTATGGAAAGGGCTACTGCTTCTCATCATTTTCCACTGACCCTGATGAAAAGAAAATGCATGTATGTAAAATGAAGGCAGCTTTAGGTTTGATAGTGATGGTCCTCATAGCCTACCAATGCACTGTCAAGTTAGCAAAGGAGGATCATCACCTAGAGGAAGTACTGTGGTGCAATGGATAACATCCCTATCTCTGAGCCGGTGGGTTCAAATCCCAGCAACGGATTTGATGGCCACAGAAGATATGTTTTTGACAGGGCCAAGTAGTTTATTTGTCAACCTGTAAATCCTTCTGATAGACCTATGACCATGCGAAAAGAGTGGGAGAGTTTCCTGGTCTTTCTGTGGCAGCTGCAGCACGACATGTTAAAAGACTCCTGCTTCACGTGGATTCTGCGGCAAATGTTCTCCTCACTTTGAAGGAGGATTTTCTCTTAAACATGAGGCAGCATTTGTAGGAGACAAATTAAGGCAGTAGTGAGAAAACGACGATGTAGAGGGCAAATACCTACTACAGATCACCATTAATGAGGAGTGATGGTGTGCGTGTGTGGACTTATGGGACACCTCAGTTGTGATGCATCATAATGTAAAAATAACTGCCAATCTTCACTGTTTAAGAACATTCATTAAGAATGAAGTGCTGGAATATCTGTGAAACTGTGCCGTAATATGAGTTAGCATTTTCTGGAGACAAGAAAATAAAACTTGGAAAAATATTCTGGTCAATAATTTGAGAAGTCTGGCCGGAATTCTCTGGCCTTTGCGATTCACTTTTCCCACTGGCAGCGCACCCCAGCCCATGGGTTTCCTGGCAGCACGGGGTGGTTTCAATGGAAAATACCATTGACAAGTGGCGGGAAGACAGAACCCGCCACCAGCAAAATGGAAACTCCTTCCACCTCTCTGCATTTTTGATTTTTCTTAAACTGAAAGTAGATATGGAAACCATTCACAAATACAAGTTTCTTGACAGACAAATGTCCTAAATATGCAAGGAAGTGAATTTTCTTGTACAATCCGAGATTTTTCCGTCACGTAGCATATTGGCTCATCAATTTATTACACAGTGCAAGGGAGAGATTCCTCTTATCCTGTCCGTGTACTTGACAGAGCAAGCATCCTAAAAAGAATTGTGTCCTCGGCGCTCAGATCAACGTCTGTTTATTATCTAAATGTTCAAGTAGATAACTATTACCCAAGCAAAATAAACAGTGATGTTAATGAGGTTTGTAAATTTTCTGGCTTCACATTAGAGGGCAACTGCTTCTCAAAGCAATGTGTTAATAATTTGTAAAACAAAGAGGTTACAGTGTCATAGAACATAGAACATAGAACAGTACAGCACAGAACAGGCCCTTCGGCCCTCGATGTTGTGCCGAGCAATGATCACCCTACTTAAACCCACGTAACCCGTAACCCAACAATCCCCCCATTAACCTTACACTATGGGCAATTTAGCATGGCCAATCCACCTAACCCGCACATCTTTGGACTGTGGGAGGAAACCGGAGCACCCGGAGGAAACCCACGCACACACGGGGAGGACGTGCAGACTCCACACAGACAGTGACCCAGCCGGGAATCGAACCTGGGACCCTGGAGCTGTGAAGCATTGATGCTAACCACCATGCTACCGTGAGGCCCCGAGTGTCATCAGAGCTACTCCCATCAAATCAGATTATTCGTTATCAAGAGTGAAATACAATTCAAAGCAAGACCACTGAAACAAATCCTGCATTTATCTTTATTTTCTTCGGAAGTTAAATGCATTTACAAGTATGTATGTTTGCAAAGGGAAGGCAGCAAGATTGCTAACGCATATTTTTTACTAAGGAGATGTGGGGAGAAAGAAGAGATGAGTACTGGAAGAAAACGGAGATCAATGCTATGCATCTTATATAAACCAAAGAGGAATGATAAAATGAAATAGTGGATAAATAATCTTTACTTGACAGCTCTCAGTCTGCATGTAATTGAGTTCAATGCAGATCCACATAAAGAATGACGAGGTAGCAAAAAGACATGTTATCATGGTTGTATCTCGGGATTTGTTAACTTCCTACTCGAGATAAATTTATTCATATGTTAACTATTTACAACAGTTGAGTAAGACCGAGTCATGGCTGGAGCTACTCTCAGAGATGCTTCACTCATCTTCCCTCGATGAATGAGATCACTGTGGCATAGCTCTTTACATACAAGCTCAGCAGATATTACCGTTAACTCTTTACTCTACAATTAGAATCATAAAAGCTCAGAACATAGAAGTATCACATTCAACTCACCATGGGCGGGATTTCCCAGCTGTTCACGCCGGCGGGTGCTGTCACCGGGAAATCCCATTTACAACGCTGATGAAGCACCTCCGCTGTCGAAAGACATGTATATCCCGATCGACAGGCTGGATTCTCCATTTCTGGGACTATGTTCCCATGCCGGCATCAAAACGATAGAGTTTTACGCCAGAGAAACTAGCATCAAAGGGACACGAATTCCCAGCCTTGCAGGGGGCTAGCAGGGACCCAGAGTAGATCTCACAGCTTTTGCTGCAGATACCCACCCCGGCACGTCCGGGTCAGAGGCCGCGCATACGCACGGAGGCAACCTCCAGCAGCCGCGCCGTGCTCCATGGCGGACTCAGACCATGGAGCTGGACCCAAAAAGAAACAACCCAATCGGCCACCCACCCGACCCTCAAAGCCTGCACAAGCATCTACTGGCTGCCTACAAGCATCGGTGAACCAACGCTGCGCCGGCCGCGATTTCGGTGTTGGGGTGCGGCGAATCCAGCCCCATGTTTATGCTGCAATTTGTCAGAACAACTGATAACTAATCCCACTAATCCCACTGTCCCATATCACCCGTATACCTTCAGCTGGCAACTCCTGGACTGAGAATTGTACGTGTGAGTACTGGCAGCTGATGGGATGGGAATGAGACATCAATAGCAAAGGTAAGGGAACAGTTCAGCAGGACAACAACAGTGGCAGTTTTATAACAGGTATCAGATGAAAACAAATTTGATGGTAAATTTGTGAAAGCTGCAGGAAAGGGACAGTGGATGAAGATGGTCATATTGGAGACAGTGAGAGGGAATGGTAGGTGAGAAAGTTGTGAATGATGAGCCTCATCGACGGTCTAGATCTTGAAGTTGGTGAGGCTTCAACAGATTGCTAAATCAATGACCAGCCATTGGTGTGAGTGAGAAAGGATATTTGAGATTGAGGGGCATTGGGGGAGGGGAGGGGGGGGGGGGCAGAGAAATTGGAGGAGCGAAAGGATTAGAAAATCCGAGGTGCAGGTTGAAGCACCAACAGTGAGATGTCACTGGTGTAGGTACTAAGGGAGCAGATATTTGTGATTTTTTTTTTTGTTCATGGGATGTGGGCGTCCCTGGCTGGGCCAGCATTTATTACCCAATAGAATCTGGGAGACTCCCCCGGGATCTACCAGGTTCGCAATGCCTCGCGAAATCTATCGCGATCTTGCCAGATGTTGTAATGCAAATCCCGCCCACTGTGGGCAGGCTCACTTTTCAGCAAATCGGCACATGAAAGCAAGACAGCTAGTCTCACTTTGATATGCAGGCTCCAGAAGTACCCGAGGCGTTGGGATCTATCCCTTTCGCCTTGGAGATCTTGGACAGGCGCCATTTGCTGATACCGGTGTCCACAAACACCGACCTGACAGAACGGCACTCTCAGGGAATCGTAGGCTCTCAGATGCCCTTCACTCTGGTACTATGGCAGTGCCACCTGTATGCCAGCTTGGCACTGCCAATTGGAAGGAACACTGACAGGGTGCCAGGTTGGGACTGCCAAGGTCAAGATGACATTTTTTGCGCGGTGGTGATCGGGCCGGGGCTGCCCTGGTGTTGTGGGGGAACCCGGGGACCCTCTCAGGAGAAGGAAGGAGGGGAGGAAGGATAGGAATAGCCACCCAGAGAGAGGAGTGCGCTGGGAAACACGTGACTAAACACGCTCGCTGTGGGACTTTGTTCCCATTTAGTAAAATTGCACCCTTCCTCTTTTGAGAAGCTAAGTGACAGATCAAACTGAGATTTGGTGATGAGAACTATAACACTCTGCTGCAGTTTCAGCCAAGCAAGTGTGTTTAATTAAGAGTTGCCCTTTCGGTGAAGTGGAAAATGTCATCAAGTTTAATCCAGGTTTCTTTTAGGGCTGCAAAGTGGATGGAAAGAGTTTTGTTTGAGTGAATATCCTCAAGGGCTGTGTGAAACTGGGCAATGCGTGATAATACTTTGGGATAGCAACAGGAGAGAGGGTAAGCTAGTGAGGAGTTCCAAGTGAGGAGAGGAATCAAGGGATCTATGGTGTTAGATGAGGACAAAGTATAAACAGGTAAGACTGAAGAAGGTGGTGCTGAAGATGGCAGAGTAGGGCAAGAGATTAGCTGAAAAGAAGCAAGGGTATAAAGACAGGTAGACCTGGAGTAACCTGCAGTTGATACAAAAGAGGACTTGATTTGAAGTATCAGAATAGATTACAAACACTGTTCCTGGAGTGGGCTTTGAACCCACAGGCAAGAGTACTACAAATGAGTCAAGATAGCACTCACAAGACAATAGATGTTCAGGCTGCTCCTGTAATTTTATTGAAAAATTCACTGTACCAATTCAATCCTATGGCAAAGGTGAATTCCATATTAATTAATTTCAAACTTTGTTTTATTCAAAGAATCAACACCATGGCGAATTATCTGTTATTTCTCTGCAGAGAATTCTACTGTCACCAATATTTGGATATTTAGAAACTCCTTCTGGTTATACTCTATGCTTGAAATGCATTTTTGAAGAACATCCTGAAATGCAGTATATGTGGGAGGGAACAATGTGTAACCAACAGCCAATACAGGAGATTGAGTTACATGGAACCATGTTACTTTTTGCACTGCTCCACGATTCCCTGCCTATCTGTTAACAACACAACAAAGACTTCATTAATAAATTGAGAGGCAATGCCTCGTGCACCCGAGGTTAAATGTTACAAACGAGAGGAATTAATTTGATTCAATCCAGTTAAAAGCAGCAGTAGCTCATAAAAGATTAACAGATTAGACGCTTAAGAGTTGGAGGCACACAAATACCACAATCTCTTGTAAAGCCGAGGTCCATCTGAAGAAAATGAGGTGTAATTCTTAACGCACCACAACAAAAACTCAACTTAATTATGGATTTTCCCTCTAATATCTTTTATTTTACTTTTCTTACCTGTTTGTTTTCACTTCTAATTTTGGTGCTGTCTCGTATCACACAGTTGTTTTAGGGTGTGTGATCCAATCAATTTTTTAGAAGAATATTGCATGCTAGCCCAAACTAGTCTGGGAGATTCTGTGCCTCCAAATGCATTGTTTACTTCATCACATCAAACTGCAGACTCTCAGACAGAAGTCTCAAATCTAAAGCACCTGGTAAATGTGAAGCTGAGATAAAAGTACCTGCAGATACAATGAAGACTACTGTGCAGCAAAAGGAGCTGCACAGACATGTGAAGGTATGCAGGACATTTGGCAAAAAACTGAATAAAATGTGCATATGACTGGATGGGCCAAAAGCCAGTAACGTTATCAGAACAGTTGTAGCTGACAATCAGGCATTTTAATCCATGCATCATTGAAGCCCAAACATTTCATTTAAAATGTCCTGCCTGTCAGAAAGTGTTAACTACTTTGTTGACTGGTTTTACTGTAGTAAAATTTAAATTTCTCAATTATGGCACTATGATAGCATGGGCACATTCCTTTCATAGCAACTCGGTAAAATCATGCACTGCTATAAAAAGGGATGGCAGCTCAAACCGACAGAAATATTTTGTGTTCATGTTTACATTTCATAGGTATTCATAGAAACAAGAGATGTCATTCTAGGCTCTGTATGGTTGCTAATACTTCACATTAACTTGCTTTTAACAAAATTACTCAGACATTTCTCCAGTTTTCGTTACCAAGACCAAATGGCTGTTGCCAGGAACATCACAGCTTGACACCCAATTCCAACCCCCTTTCCACAGAAACCCAATAACCTGCTGATTCAAGTTAGAGGACAACCTAATGTTTCCTCCTCAACCCTAAGCGGAGTACAAGGTTCCATATCCAGTCCATCACCAATTTCCACTTCTGTAATATTCTGTCCCTGCCTCACTACCAAGAATCTTCATCGACTATGTAATCAACTTTTCTGATGCTGATCTTGCTACCTCACAAGCTCATTCTGCTTCAATTCCCAACTCATTTAAGACTCCACAGCCAACATCTCATCTTGTATCAAGTTCTAAGTACCTATTGACCCTTTCCTTGCAACCATTAGTTCTCTATTCGCCAGCATGCCAATTTAAAGTTTCTCCAGTTCCATTTTCAGAATCATCTCTTCCAGTTCTACACATTATTTCTTTGTTGATAGTTCTGAGTAATGAAATAAAATAGGTTGATGTTTTAAATCTGAATTAGTACCTTAAGAATAATCATGGTAATGTGATATTGTTTGAGCTTTCAAAAGAATGGGCTGCTGAGGGGAAACTATGAACAATGTTTTAATTGCGATCCATTCATGAGGTGTGAGCATCATTGGCAACGCCTGCATTTATTTGCCCATCCTTAATTGTCCTTGAAAAGGTTCTTGTTAGCCACCTTTTTGAATGGCTGCAATCAATGTGGCACACCCACAGTGATGTTAAAGAGGGGGTTACAGATGTTTGATAGACTGTGCAGATAGAAATAAATTATCGCCAATGATTGAGACATCTAGCATGAGGGCACACAGTTAGAAGATTAGATAGAAAAGATTTAGGGCACAAATTAGGAAACTTTTTTTTCCAATTATATTTATGCAAAATGTGGTGAATGCATTACCCGAATGCATTGCCAGAATTAGTGACTGAAACTAGCATGGCAACATTTAAGAATAAGTGATTGAAGGACAGGGTGATAAAGAGACACTAGAAAGGGCAGACAAGTAGCCTGATTCTCTATTTTCCTTAGAATTGTAACAAAGCAGCTCTTAGTAATTCAGTGCAGCTTCCCATTAAGAAGGACATACTGCATTTAAGAACAGAAGGTTGGCTGTACTATATACTATGAGCACTGCACCACAAGAGTCTGTGTTGTCCACTCAGACAGACAGCAGTGCAGGTACTACTGAGCCGAATGATGCTACCATATAAATGAGGAGGTAGCAACAAATTTGTGTACTTTCCACCTCCACCAGAACTGGCACAAGATGGTCATGAACCTTGGCCCAGCACCAAAAAACAGAGAATATTAATTCTCGCCCTCTGTTTTTGAAGGAGTATTGCCTTCATAAGACATATGGTTGCAAACATAAAATAGATGGATAACATGTTGAAATGTAATGGCACATTACTTCTACATGATTTATTAAACAGTTTCTCATGAAAACTTAGCCTTTTGTCAGACATAAAACCTTCCAAATATTCTCCCTATACTCACTTCAGAGCTACAGGATAAGTATGAGTTTAACTGTTTGCTCCAAAAATGTCACTGGGACTGTCAGCAGGACCCTAAATCTGTTCACTCATCTTCACAGGGAAGCAAACTACTCTGTGAACCATAAAGTTGAATGTTTCCCACACCACTTGATCATAGAAAATAATATTTGGACATCCATGGTGGTATGTAGAGGGGAGGTCCAACTCTCACGGAATGCTTTTCGAAGATGGTGGGGGGAGGGTGGCTTGAGTGCAGTGTACACTCCAGCAGAAGCCCAGTCCCAACGAACCGTCATGCACCTCATGATGGGGCAGCACAGTAGCATAGTGGTTAGTACAATTACTTCACAGCTCCAGGGTTCCAGGTTCAATTCCCGGCTTGGGTCACTGTCTGTGCGGAGTCAACACGTTCTCCCCGTGTGCGCGTGGGTTTCCTCCGGGTGCTCCGGTTTCCTCCCACAGTCTAAAGATGTGCAGGTTAGGTGGGTTGGCCATGCTAAATTGCCCTTAGTGACCAAAATTGCTCTTAGCGTTGGGTAGGGTTACTGGGTTATGGGGATAGGATGGAGGTGTGGGCTTGGATGGGATGCTCTTTCCAAGAGCCGGTGCAGACTTGATGGGTCGAATGGCCTCCTTCTGCACTATAAATTCTATGATTCTATGAAGTGCCCAGAAAGACCAGGGCAAAGAAACTTGAAGAAATAAATTCATCAACGGAATCGGAGACTTCTCAGGGATCTTCAATGGAGAAAATGGCAGAGGCTGATGTTGCGACTCTGTCCACTCTACCAATGACTGAGATGCTTACCCGTTACTTGGTGGCTGAATTCGCGAAGCAGCGGCAGTCGATATAAGAGGCCCTGGCTCCCATTGGAGAAGACAAACAAGTTGGTAAAAGCACATGGCGCTGCGATAAAGGGAGTGAAGGCAGCTCTCTCGAGGCACAATGACCAGATCGCCTTTCTGGAAGCTGAGATGTTGCATTTGGCCGGTGTGAATAAAGCACTGAAAACCAAAGCGGATTATCTGGTCAATCATTCTAGGAGGCAGAATATCAGAATCGTGCAGTTGCCAGAGAGAATGGGAGGTCCAACTCTCACGGAATGCTTTTCGAAGAAGGTGGGGGGAGGGTGGATTGAGTGCAGTGTACACTCCAGCAGAAGCCCAGTCCCAACGAACCGTCATGAGATGATATTGTAAAGTTCCATAGCTTTCCGGAAAAGGAACAGGTCCTGAGATGGACTAAGGATCATCGTGATTATAAGTGTGAAGGCCACACCATCAGAATGTATCAAGACGTTGGTACAGAGCTGGTGAGGAAGTGGGCGGCGTTAATTAAGCCAAGGCCACCCTGGATAAGAGTGGAGTTCGATTTGGGGAGATGTATCCGGCAAGGTTCAAAGTGACCTTTGAGTCGAAAGACTATTTTTTTATGCGCCAAAGGATGCAGAGGTTTTTATAACAAAACATGGGTTTGGTCCGAGTTGATTTGGGTTTATGTGAGGTATTTGGATGTTGGAGAAAAGTATGTGATGGTGGGGAGATGTTGGGGTTTCTTGTATATGCCAGTATTTCTTTGTTCTTGGGTAGGGTGACGGTTTCAAAGGTTGGAGTTGAGTGGGGGGTGCGCAAGGTTATGTGGGGGGGTTTCTTTTTTGTATTATAATTGTTATGGAAAATATATGGCCCCCTGTTGGAATACGGTTTTGTAAGCGGTTTTGTTCTACTTTGTGTGTTCTTTTTTGTCAGTATTTTTCTTCATTCTGAGCAGGGGCCACCCTGCTAGCCGAATTGTTAACTAGTAACAGGAGTGGAGCATTGTGGGTAGCTTCATCTCATTATCTTAATTTAGATTTGGATAATGAGCTTAAGTGTTTTTGTTCAGTTTGAGGTTAAGTTTAGTAAGGTAGAATTTAGGAATTTTTGATCACCTCACTGTTATAATAATAATGATCTTTATTAGTGTCACAAGTATGGGTATTTGGGTGTGGTATTGCTTGAGGGCAGGAAGGTGGGGGGTAAAGGTGGGACGTAGGAATAGTTTTCTACCAGTAACTACAGATCTTCCTTTGTTTTGTCTTGTTGGTGAGAGTGGCGGTCATCTTGGGTGGGCCTGGTGCCTGTACTCTAAGCAATTGCTGAATGACCCCTTTTGTTGGAAATAGCGGATTCCCTATCGAGGGGGGAATGGGAAGCCCCCAATTCGGCCGGTCAGCTGGCATGTCAGCAGGTTGAATGGCCCGGTGAAAAGGTCGAGGGTATTTGCTCAGCTAAAAGGTTTGAGTGCTGATGTGGTGTTTCTGCAGGCAACGTACTTGTGGGTAAAGGACGAATCTAAGTTGCAGAAGGGATGGGTGAGTCAAGTATTTCATTCTGGTTCCACAGTAAGGCCCAGGGACACCAATTCTGATGAATAAAAAGGTACAATTTTCGGCTGCTAAGATCTTGCCGCATCCTAATGGTAGATATACAATTGTTCGTGGCTCCTTAGTGGGCACCTTGATGGTCCTGGTTAATGTCTATGCACCAAATTGGATGGTACGAGTTTTGTTAACACCTTTCTTGCCTCCATTCGTGACTTGGACTCAAATCAGCTAATAATGGGGGGGTGCCCAAATCGCCAGGGTGCCAAGGTTGTTGGCTTTTCTGGTGCAGATGGGATAATCAGATCCGTGATGTTTTTTCCGCCAATTAAGATTTTTCTTTTTTTTCCCTCAGGTCAACTCATGGATTGACTTTTTTGTGATGAGAAAGTCTCCCCTTCCCTGGGTGAAGTAGGCCGGGTATTCAGCAATTGTGATTTCGGACCATGCTCCACATTTTGTGGATTTGGCCCTAGAGTCAGGTCCCTTTGAACGCCCACCATGGAGGTTGAATAGGGTGCTGTGGAAAACTCTTAAGGTGATCATTAGGGGGGGAATAATTTCTGACAAAGTACATGTGGAAAGGACTGCGAGGGTGGAGCAGCAGAGGCTGGAGCAGCAGAGGCTGGAGCAGCAGAGGCTGGTAGACTCCATCCTTGAGGTGGACCATCAATACTCACTTGCCCCTACCCTGGAGTTACTTGTGAGTAGAAAAAAGCTGCAGATGCAGTTTGATTTGCTATTAACAACTAAGGCAGTGAGCCAGCTGCGACGCTCAATGAGGCAGTCAATGTTTAGCTGATCAGCTGAGGTGTCAGAAATTGTACAGATAAAGGACTCGGGCGGAAGTTTGATTATCACCCCGTCTCAAGTCAATGCAGCTTTCAAAACATTTTATAGGGATCTCTATAGTTTGGAACCTCTGGAGGAGTGATCGGCCATGGCGGACTTTTTGGATGGGTTGTCCTTACCATTGGTAGAGAGAGAGAGGTGGGAGGAGTTGGAATCCCCCTTGGGCCCTAAGGAAATTATGGTGTATTGAGTTAATGCAGATGGGTAAAGCTCCCAGCCCTGATGGATTTCCCGTTGAGTTTTACAAGAGGTTTGAAGGTCAGTTGATTCCGTTAATGTTGGACATAGAATCATAGAACTTACGGTGCAGAAGGAGGCCATTCAGCCCATTGAGTCTGCACCGGCCTTTGGAAAGAGCACCCTACTTAAGCCCATGCCTCCATCCTATCCCGCTACCCAGTAACCGCACCTAATCTTTTTGGACACTTGGGACAATTCAGGCTACCTTTGAACTTTGGGAGGAAACCAGAGCACCTGGAGGAAATCCACGCAGACACAGGGAGAATGTGCAGGCTCCGCACAGTAACTGAAGCCGGGAATCGAACCTGGGACCCTGGTGCCATGAAGCAACAATGCTAAGTACTGTGCTGCCTTAAGGGTCGGCAGTTGTCGGCCAATATACATCAGCTGTTAAATATAGTTCTTTTCCCCTCTCTTCTCCCACAGTCCAAAGATGTGCAGGTTAGGTGGATTGGCCATGATAAATTGCCCTTAGTGTCCAAAATTGCCCTTAGTGTTGGGTGGGGTTACTGGGATAGGGTGGAGTTGTTGACCTTGGGTAGGGTGCTCTTTCCAAGAGCCGGTGCAGACTCGATGGGCTGAATGGCCTCCTTCTGCACTGTAAATTCTATAATTCTTGTGCTCAAACCAGAGAGGATTCTTTCCATGCACACCGAGAAAGCATTCAATAGTGTTGAGTGGGGATATCTCTGTGATTCTTGGGAGATTTGGTTTTGGGCAAAAGTTCATTTCTTGGATTCATTTGCTGTATCGTGCTCTCACTACTAGTGTCCACACTAATGCGTTGAGGTCGGGGTATTTTCCGTTGTATAGAGGCAGCAATGTCCATTATCTCCTCTTCTGTTTGCTTTGGCAACTGAACCTCTGGCCATAGCATTCAGATCCTCCAGTAAGTTCAAGGGGAAAAGTCGGGGAGGGAGGGAGGGAGCACAGGGTCTCCTTGTATGCAGTTGATCTGCTTCTTTATATTACAGGTCCAGACTCCACTATGGATGAGATAATGAAGCTAATTAGGTGTTTTGGCTCCTTCCCTGGGTATATGTTGAATTTGGACAAGAGCGAATGCTTTCTGGTAACCCCCCCCCCCCCCCCCCCCCCCCGGGAGGGGAGCATATCTAGGGATGTTGCCTTTTCACCTGGCCAGATCTAGCTTTCATTATCTGGGAATCCGGGTTGCCCACGACTGGGCCTCACTCCATTAATTAAATTATGCTAGTCTGTTGAAAAGAGGTCAAGTCTAGCTTGCAGAAGTGGGATAATCTTTCCCTGTCCCTTCCCCTTTCCTTGGCGGGCAGAGTCCAGACTATTAAAATAAATGTCTTCCCAAGGTTTTAATTTCTTTTTCAGTGTCTCCCCCTTTTCCCCCTCTGTCGTTTTTTTGTTAGAGTTAATAGGTTAGTTTTATTTGGATGGGTAAGACCCCAAGGATCAGCAGGGCATTTCTCCAGAGGGATAGGCAGTCAGATGGTTCAGCTTTACTCAATTTGTTATTTTATTATTGGGCTGCTAATATTGACAAAGTACTCGGGTGGCTTGATGATCTGAGTTCCATTTGCGGGCAAATGGAGGCAAGTTCATGTAGGGGCTCTAATTTCGGTGCTTTACTGACTGCCTAGCTTCTATTCTTTCCTACGAGATTGTCTTAGAATCCGGTGGTGGTGTCTATCCTGAGAAGCTGGAAGCAGTTCAGACATGTCGTTGTTAGCCCCCATCTATAGTAATCATCTCTTCCTGTCAATGAGCTTAGACTCGATGTTTAAAACACGGGGGGGTGAGCGCAAGGGTCTGGAAAGGTTTGGGGACTTGTTCATGGAGGGATGGTTTGTCAGTATTGAGTAGCTGTCAGAAAAATTTCAACTTCTTGTGACCGATTTGTTTAGATTCTTCCAGATTTGTGATATTTTGCAGAAGACTATTCCTTCTTTCCCCCTGGCACCACTGTCCTCCCCGTTGAAGAGGATTTTATCTTTGGCCAGGTCCAATGGTGGGGGATATTTTGGGTACGTATGGTCAGATTATATCAGCGGAGCCAGCTCCGTTGGATGAGGTGGAGATAAAATGGGAGGTTGAATGGATCCTGTTCTGGATGAGGAGGTGTGGAGCGAGGCTCTTCATAGGGTCAATTCCACACCCTCCTGTGCTCGACTTAGTTTGATCCAGTTCAAGGTGGTACACAGGGCTCATCTGACCAAGGCAAGGATGAGTGGGTTTTTTTCAGGGGTGGATGACCGGTATGTGCACTGTTCTTGAGGGCCAGCTAATCATACGAATTTGTTCTGGTCATGTCCCAAATTATTAAGCTTTTGGATCTCTTGGAGCCTTGTCTACTGGTGACCATTTTCGGGGTCTTTGCCAAGCCAACAGAAGCACTGCCTGAGTGCCAAGGTAGCAGTGCAAGGGTGCCCGAGTGCCAAGTTGGCAGTGTCAAGAGCCAGGGAGAAGGAGGGGCCATGCCCATGAAATGAGGGTGGGGGGTTTTAAAGGATTGGGGAATGCAGGGCAGGTAAGTAGGGGCCCCCAAGAGAGCCAATGGGAAACTCCCGGAAAAGCCCGCCACAAATTAACTGAGAAGTTTTTTGGTAGCATCATGCCCATAGTGTTATACTGTTTTGTTCTGGTGAAAATTATTTCAATAAAAATATTTATTTTAAAGAAAAGAAAATTTGAAATTTACACAGCTTATATTTTCCAATGGACATTTTAACATCACCAAAATCCATTGGTCCCACTGGTGTTCAAGTAACATACATCATAAAATCCAGGAGATAGAACCACTTTTACTCCAGCTTAACATAAGAAAATGTAAGAACATATCTTTAAATACCAATGTCATACTTCCAACTCTATATCCATTTTGTACATCAGACATCTATGATGACTGATGGAGGTTACAAATTTGGCATCAGTTAACACAGAATTGTGGGTAGTGTTGTGTTGTGGCCCCATGCCCAGTAAGAATTGGGACCATCAACTTATCTTAATTTCAGTGTTTATAGCTTCCGTTGCATCAGTCTGGGTTGGGTTCCAATCCAGATTGCAGGTTAAATATTAGTCTGCTAATTCAGTGCTCCACCCAATACCTCAGCTTTTCCTTTAATTATATTTGAGCCTCTAGTGATTAATTCAATGAAGATTAACGTTATTCCTACCCACTGAAATGATACACCCACTGATAAATATAAGCTGCTAAAGCATCAGAGTGGGAAACCAATTTTTTTAGCACGTCATCCATCAGTGTCAAAGTGGCTCTCCTTCCGAGGGAAGAAGTTGTTACTGTATTTGCCTTTTATAAATTGCTGATTCAAATCATTAGTGCACACAGCATATAATGTGGTCACTAGTTTCCAATGACTGCCAGAATTATTCACCATGACAAAGATTCTCCTTTAATTTGTTAATTAAAGTGTTTCCCTTGTGCAATTAAACCAAGATCATGTTATAAGCAGTATAATATTTTCGAGTTTATTTCTCCAACACAACATTAAGTACAAAATGACGAGTCAGAAAGTTAGTGAAGGTCCTTATAAAATTAATCCTAAGTAAAAGTTTCATCTTCTGTCCCTCCAATTAACATGGTTCATTTTGACCTTTGAGATTTGTTTATTTATGTCTGTCTGTGAGGCCCTGACTGTTCAGCTGTGCCTAAACTATTTGTAAGCACCTTAGCAGTATCCAATTTCCCATTCACAGTTGGGTAAAAAGGCAGAAAGAAGATCCTTATGTATCTTTCCTTTAATCTAACCCAAAAGCAATGACAAGGAAAGGAGGATTCAATCCTTTCATTGCTAGTCTGCGAATTAATGATTACTTCACTAGCTGCATACAAACATTGGTCATCCAACTTGGTCACAGGCAATTAATGAGATTTTGTTTCTTTGCCGCAATGAAGACTGAAGTTGCTCGCCTATTTTTATTTGTGCAATTATACAGTAGTCTACTGACAAAGGTGGCTTTTGTAACAAGCTGACTTTACTATTCAAACAATTAATGGTAATTTAGTTTGTTTGCTATACTAATGAATGTCTGATCTCACTCACCAATTCCAGGTACATGGATAATGCAAAACAAGAGAAAGGAAAGCTATTGAAAGAGAAAGTGTAGATTTCAACGTGGAGAGGCCAGAGAGCTTTCAAGCTGTAAATTAAAGCCCTTTAAAACAATACTTCTCTGCCTTTGGAAAATCCTTGTGGCATTCCAGCACACAACATTAACAGGGTGCTAATTTACCCTGACTAATTCAAATGCTGAAGGTTTATATTTAAACTCAAAGATACTGTGAAGCTTTATTATGATGTTAATGAAAAAAATCCATCCTCAGTTTGAAACTGACCTGCCTAAATCAAATTGACCTGCCAATAGGAGCAATAATACCATCAGAAGGCCATATAAAGTTTCAATTAGACTCTCTGGCACTTTGGCTACAGACATTGCATGTGTGGCTAAGTGCTATGTGTACACTTTCATTATTTTGGACCAGCTGTTCGTGCTCAAGCACCAACGGTTGAATGTGCCAATGGCTATGGTACAGCAGAGATGTATTTGTACTTTTTCCATGTGAAGTTCCATTTTTACATCATATTTTGCACACAATCTGAACTGGTCTGTTAGCCACCCTCATTTTGCAATACATGCTGTGGTTCACTGCTGCTTATAAGGATCATACATGAAACAAATGTGGGTCTGGATTCTCCAATACTGAGACTAAGTGCTGATGGCGGCGTGGGAATGGTGGAGTTTTACGACTGAAAAAACAGCCCAAAACGGCTATCCATCCTCCGTCTGGTGGGAGGGCTAGCAGGCACGCAGCGTAGAACCCCCGGCTCTAGCTGTGGATACTGCCAGAGAATTGTGCCAGAGAATTGCCGGGTCCTTGGCCGCGCATGCGCACCGTGGTGGCCTGCAATGGCTGCGCCATGCAACATGGCACCAGCCGCGCACGGATCCGGCCTGCCAAATAATGTCCCCCTTTGGCCAGGCTTCCCACCACTCTTTTTTTTGGAGGGGGCAGAGCATTGCAAAAGCGGCGCCGCCTCTGATTTCAGCGCCAACGTGGATTCTCTGGCCGATTGCCGAACGCAATATCGCCGTCGGAGACCAGAGAATCCCTCATGTTGTTTTCTCAACACAGTTTATATGGGAAGTGGAAAGGTTCACTCTAAGAACGACCTTCTGAATTTGAGGATTAAAGCACATTGCTGGGACAGGCAAAAAATGTTTTGCTTTACTCTGCTTCTGAGGAATGGATTCTCTGTCTGAGTACCATTTGATGCTGGGCCCAATTCAGTGACCCCTTTGCACCCAGTGTGGGTCCGGAAGCAAGGGGTGAATCACGTGTCAGCTGAAAATCAGGCCAGGGTGGCACCCTGGCACTCCTCTGGCACATGGGCAATTTGGCACTGCCAGAGTGCTAGGAGCACTTTCAAAGTGCCAGGCTGGCAATGCCAAGGTGCCCAGGTGCCATGTTGGCACTGCCAGGGGTCAGGCCTGGGGGTGGGGGGCCTAGCCAAGTAGAGGGGGTGTTCCCAGGTGTGTCCCCTAAGTTGGGGGTGTTGAGGGGAGGGATCAAAAAAGCAGGGGGGCTTGGAAGGTGTGGGGAGATAGACAGTTGGCTGGATTGTGCCCCAAATTACAAAACTGGAATAGTATTCCAACACCATCACAGATATCCTCACTCTGAAGAGCGAGAAGAACAAGCCAGCATTCAAAGCCCTGTTCTGATGTCAGTTGCCCCTTGCTTCACAGTCACTAGAAGCACTGATATTATATCAACACAATTACTTACATATGAGTGAAAGATGTTTTTTGAATTAGCTTAATACACTGTCTGAAACAGTACCAAAAATTAATTTTAGTCATTGCAAAATGTCAATTCTGACGGTCCCTGTTATCACTTGCACCTTCTTTATTATGAACCATCTCTTAGATGGATGAAGGAAAAGTAATTGAAGGGATATGGTAACATAGCGGGTAAATGTAATTAGAGCTATTTGCTCACATGTAGGATAAACACCAACACAGCTTGGGTGGGCCAAATGGTAATTTCTCATGTTGTAACTTGTACGTGTCTTTTTGTAATTATAACTGCAATTTGATTGCATATGTCCTCAACTCAGCAATAATGTTGGAGGGAAGCATGCATCTGTTATTTCCTTCACAAGAGTAAAAGTAGCACTTTCAACCAAAATGTTCAGAAAAACAAAACACACATACATACACACACACACACACAATGGCACATCGTCTACATCAACTAACAACTTGTCATTCTTGATATTAATTAAGCAGAATGGGTAATTACTCTCTCTGCTAAACTCTTCGAACTAATTTACCCCACCACAGCAGAAGCCACAGATCAGCTACAATGACCTTGCACATGCTTGAAATACATCAAACATTGCTGATGGCAAAGATCCAATTATTCCAACTGCAGTCTCAAAATGGGATTTTAAATAAACTGTTGTAACCTGAAAATCAAACACTCTCCATTCCCCCAAGGAAAGTGGCCAAGGTTCTTGAGCCAGGGTGAATGTGGTACATTCCTACATCAACATATGATCTGAAGGTCACATTGCAAAGGCGTGATGTTTTCCCACAGAAAGTGTGTAGAAGCAGCAGTCCAGAATAGCTTTATCACAGCAAGACAACTAACTCAATAAGATCAAGACAATATCTAAAACATAACTCTGCTACAATCTATTGATTTTTTTTACAGATTTCAGAATCTCAACTCTTCAGACCTTTCGTTGTATGGTCAGTGCCACACTTCCACCAACTGTGTTGGTGTTGGAGAGTCCTGTGATACAGACCATCCACAGTAAGAAAGAGGAAAGACAATTCAATTCCCAATAATGCCTAATGTTGGAAAGGGACAGATGGTCTCAGAGATTTCTTCCTTCCTCAATGTAGGTAGGCACCTGGTCTCTCCATGTAGATCAGGGTGTTAGGAGTGGCACGGTAGTACAGTGGGAGCACTGCTGCTTCACAACGCCAGGGACCCGGGTTCGATTCCCTGCTACTATCTGCAACTAGGCGGAATGTCAAATGTTCAAATTTAAAATATGTTACACCCGTTATATGTGAAGCTGTTCATGTTAATTTTCACAGTTGGCCTGCTTTCACCACCCCCCCCCCCCCACCCCCGTTGTCCTCTGCTCCCCCTAAACCCACCCCCTCAGGCACAGTGGTCCACACCAAAAGCCCCCTATGCAGTCCCCGTTCAGAGGTTAGGTGTGAGCGTGCTGTCAGCAGATAGACAGGAGTCAGGCTTTGGCATAAACTGAGGAGCACAAGAGCGTCCCTCACAGTGAGTGACCACCAATCTCCTGCCTTCCATATTGACCCGCTGACAGAGCCGACATAGACCCATCACCCTCGGATGATGTTACACAGGCTCTAGGAGGGTGGAACAGGGTAGCCGTGGGGGAAGGGTCGTGGATAGGGGGGGCAAGGTGGAGGAAAGAGGAGAATGGGGGTGGTGTGAAGGAGGGGTATGGGGGATGGGGAGGATGAGGTGAGCTCATAGACAAAACCTATGAGAAGCAGGACCTCCCTCCGGGCATGCTGGACCCTCATGTGGGTGCTACATTTCTCGTTCCCATCCCCTCCTGGTCAGCCTCCTCTCCTTCTCAAACAAGGCTGCATGTCATCTCCCCCACCCACCCCCCCACCCCCTCTCCCCCGCCGCTGTGTCAGGTTGTGGAGGGCACAGCAGACCACCACAAAGCGGGAGAACCCTCTGGGGGGAGGGGGTGGTGTACTGCAGTGCACCCAGAGTGGTCGAGGCATTGGAACAACATTTTGAGCAGTCCGATGGAGCACTTAACGACAGCACGGTGGCAACATTGGCCTCATTATATCGGGTCTCCGCCTCGGTATCTGGCCTCCGCACTGGCATCATCAGCCAGGACCTCAGCGGGTACCTCTTATCCTCCAAGAGCCAACCTGTCATCCTGGGGTGGTCCTCGAAGACGCCGGGAAACTCCAAGTGTCCCAGGATGTAGCTGTCACGCACATTCCCTGGGAAACATGCACACACACATGCATGATCGGAGATGGTGGTCGCACATGAGTTGAACATTCAGGGAATTAACCCTTTCTTGTCAATGAAGGGCACTCCCTGATGCCCCGGTGCATGCAAAGTGACATGCATGCAATCAATTACTTCCTGAACCTGTGGCATCGCAGAGATGGTGGAGAATCCTTCTGCCCGGGCATCTTGCTGGGTTTGGTCCAGCCAAACTTGATAAAGTTTGATGCCCAGGCATGCAGAGCTCTTATGATCTCACGGATGCACTTGTGGGCTGTGGCATGTGAAAAGCCGCACAGGTCCGACATTTCCTCAAATGACACCTGTGTACTTGTGCAGTTGCTACTGTCCCCCTCTGGGCTCCTCCTCAGCCTGATGGGCAGCCAAATGTTCAGGGTGTGTGGCAGAAGGGTTGCCACCTACAGCCTGTGGAGGTGCTGCTGGGCTGCTACCAGCAATGTGAGGACATCCTCTGCGGGATGGAAACCACCATCCAATTTGGTATCTGCAAGTAATTGGGGAAGGAGAGATACGACAACCTGTTAGTGCTTCTATCCCGGGAAGCTTAAATCCCCCAAGCCTCCCCTATTCTTACTTGTTCCGCCTTCTCTCAGAGTGCCATCCACCGAGCCAGTTGTGCTGGAAAATCAGCTCTGCACACTCATCCCCAGCTACATCAGAAGCCCCTAGAACCCAGACCCATGCTGGAAACATTAGAGGCCATGCTCAGGTGCCCTTCCTTGACGCACACACTCACTCTCTAGTCATGGGGATATCCCCAGTGCTGAAACCCAGCTCCCTGATTGTTGGTTGCAGCATCTCTGGTGCTGACACCAGAGTTCAGGTAAGCTTCAAAGTTTGATTGAAATGGGATGCGATAATCATTGTCTGAGACATGCCACGTGCACCCATGAGAAGCCACTTGAGAATATTTTGTTGATTAAACGATCAACAGTACCAAAGATTTGAAAATCAACGACTTAACATTCTAAATATCACACTAACCATTAATACTACCAAAGTATTATCAGCTAATTTTCACACAAAAAGACAAACATGAGGTATCACCCCTTGCAGGTCCCAATAGAAATGGATGATAAGCCTGAGAATGTGTTACCATGTCCAGACCTTTGTCATAGAAATGATCTGTCCATCAATGTGTGACTTGTTCCACGTATCAGTGCCATTCTCTGTCCAGGAGCTGCAGCAGTGCAGGCCCTTCCACCCGGCTCAATCTCACCGGAACAAAATCCTGGTTTCTACATATTCCACTTGCACTCAAGGTGCATTTGAACATCCTTGACTTCATCCTTTTTTAATCCAACGGGCCATCTCAGTCACCACACGAGCAATAAAAGCATCAGCAATCTGCGAAAGCATTTCTTCAATGGTGTCATCAGGTGGCCAATTTGGAGCAATGTCGCGCACGAGGTCCCACAGCGTCTTCTTGCTTCAAACCGGATTGCTTTATGGACTCATACGTCCCCCTGAGCCCAGTGTTCCAGGACCCAGGTATCTTAGAAAAAAATTGTCCTTCTTTCCAGCTAAAGAAAAGGAAGGAAACAGCCTCCAGGCATCTGCAGCCGCCAGCAGGAACAAGCAGCAAACACAACCTGCAGCTATGAAGTTGTCTCACAATTAGCAAGGCCAATTCCTCATTAGCAACAGCCTTCAAATGTGAAGCTAGAGGCTGCTCATAGTCAATGGGAGTAAAAGTGACCTTCAGCATATAATCAAGAACAGGGCTCTGGGGGAAGTGTTTGGTCGGACAGACTGGCAGTAACTGTAGTTGCCCCTGTAATGGGTATCCACAATATTTAAAGATGGCTTGAAGGCCTCACAGATGAAACCAATCCTCTCCCCAACCCCGGTCCAGGTATGAACCCCACTCCGGAATGCTTCAGCCCTCTGACTAAGCCCAACTTCCCTGAGAGGTCCCCCACCACTCCCCCCACCCCCCTCCCCCCCGAGTACTTGGGAAGAAGCTCTAGTGACCTTGAGCTGCATGCCCACAAATGGAAATGGCTACTCACCTCCTCAGATCCCCTCAGCAGCCATTGAGCCAGCTTCACGTTTTTAAAAAGGAATACTAAACAATGCCCGAGCGATTTCTCGCTGGGGAGCTAGCCATTACATTTGACTTCAATCTCACTACTGAGATGGAAATTAATGCAAATTGTGGTTAATGATATGCTCGCCATAATTGGGCAAAATCTGGAATTCACCATTGGGAGCGAGACAGATAGATGGCAAACTGATTTGCGCCCGGCACAAATCCCGATTTTGGTCTTTCCCGCTATTTATCCAGCAGACCCAGATCCAAGCCAGGCGCATCGCGGTGGTTAAATCGTGCCCAATGTATTCATCACTTGCATCATATTGAATGTCAACAATTTCTAATCTCCCTCAGCACTGATTTCAATTGTCACAGTGATTTATTTGCAGTTTCACTGAATTTACCATTGATAGTAAGTGACTATATGAGAATGCAGGAACATTTGTTCTTATGGTCCAGGAGAATTATGTTTTCTCGGATGCGCTCTGGCTAAACTCTTTAATTACAGCCTTATTTAATAGCAATATTCCTGATGTGTTGGTTGAAGACGTTGCCACTAAGTACCCCACAGTGTTTCTGTGTAGAAATCTAAGACAATTAAAATCAATGGTGAATATGAAACCGCTGCTAATTTAATTGTCATTTTCCTTATTATTCTGCTAAACTGATAGGCTGTTACAGTGAGGAACTGCGAACTGTACAATCTTAACTCTGCATAGTTAGGACCAAAATATGGAATTTACCTCAAATCATATATGCGATAGTAATGTTACACAAGTATAAAGAAAGCTTTTATTCCCATCTACACTTGTACTCTGTGTCTCTGTGTTTTGAAATGAAGAAATAGGTATGGTGGGTGATAGATTCCAAAGCTCGGAGGATTATTTACACATAAACATGGCAGGTTATTTTTGACATAGAAGATGGATAGATAGATAATGATAGATTTTTGCTGGTCTTCAGAAATCTACTGCCAGAGACGAATGTGCAGCAAAATGCTGGATAAAATGAGGAAACCGCTGGAGTTTTACAATATGTTTATCGCAATACGTAGTATGTTCTCTGATACCCAAGGGATGTTTCTTTGTTCAAATGCTTGCACCATGTTTAAACGTTGGTTGTTATCTTAAAATAAAATGTTTATGTACAATTAATGCAACCTAAGTAAAATCTATGTTTTTCTTATGTTGTAGTTCCACTTAGGAAGGACAGTACTGAACTTAATCCATTTAATTTGGGCATGGTAATAGTTTGTGTTTGAATGAATATCCGTCCCCTTGTATCACAGAATGACATTATCAAATTAGTGGTAACTTTAACTTTGAACTTTCTGTTTAATATTGACTCAGAATGGCCCTAACTGTTATGTTAGCTCAACACCCAATGCAGGATCCGATTATTAACAGAATCTCCAGTTACTCTAAAAAAAAGTTCCTGCGAACTTCTACCCCCCCCCCCCGCAGCAGCCCCCCCCCCCCCCCCCCCCCGCCCCCCCCCCCCCCCCCCATGTGTTTTTCATGTTCCTTCTGAAATCCTTTGCCACAAACCCTCCCTCCTATGTGATCATTCATCATTGAGGTCAGATTTAGCCCTCCATCAGACAAGCAGTGACAGGGGCATTTTCAAAAAAGGCACATGGGAACCCACAAGGAAATGAGGAATTAAAAGTCCTATTATCAGCAATTATCTTGCTTGCAAGAAAACAAACAAATAATATTGAATGGAGCCAAATGTTGAATCTTGGCTGTTATTACAGCAACACATTCATTTAAGGCAGCAGTGGACAGATGGAATTTGCCAAACTTTGACAAGGAACGGCTTCTCTAAATGGACAGCAGGATATAGTTAACAATGACAGGTGAAGATCATGTTATTGCAAAAAACATATTGTTTATTGTAAAACTCCAGCGGTTTCCTAATTCTATCTCGCATTTTGCTCAACATTCGTCTCTGGCAGTGGATGCGCCATGATGACAAAGAAGCCCAAAGCAGAAGACACACGATTAGTGGGACATCACACTGTTCTGGTTACGACAAACAGAGCTGTCGCTTCCTACATGATTTGCAGCAGCTGGTCGGGCTCAGTTGCATCTGTCCGAATTTATCTTCACTAAAGTTGACAGTATTAATGACAGAAAAGACTTTGTTCTCTTATTTTATTAGGGAAGCCAAGCTGTATTGTTGACTTCAGATTGTTATGTGCCCAGCACTTAGCCTTTATGAACCTGGCGGTGGGGGTGGAGTGGCGGCTTTTGAATCTCCTGTATATTTTCCAGCATATTTACCATCAGATCAGCCCAAATGCATGTCTGTGCATAACAATCAATTTTGTATTATATTGGGTTTATTCAGGAACAAAGAATTTAAGAACTCCAAAAGTAATACTGGAAATTGATGATAAGATCCAAGCTGTTGTAAGATTTACTAGTTATAGTGAAGTGTTTTCATTTCTGTTTTTGTCAAAGATAGAATACTGAGCAGACAATGATCCAACCTATTTAAATTATATTAACAGGTTTTGCATGCTTTTTATACTTTTTTATTCTTTCATGGGATGCGGGCATCGTTGGCTGGGCCAACATCTGTTGCCCATCCCTAATGCCCCTTGAGGGGGCATTTAAGCGTCAACCACATTTCTGTGGATCTGGAGGCACACCGTGGCCGGCCAGGTGAGGACAGCAGTGAACCTGACGGGTTTTTAATGACAATTAACAATGACTTAATGGGCGGGGTTTTCCACACATGTTTCACCGTGGAGAAGACAGCCTGCCATTGGCCAGTGGCGGGATCGTCTGGTCCCACAGCTGGCAAATAGGGTTTCCTGTTGTATGCACCCTCCTGACATCGGGAATCCTACAACAGGGGCGCGATTCTCCGCTCCCACTCCGGGTGGGACAATCGCTGGAGGGCCGCTCTGGCTCCCCCCGCGATTCTGCCATCCCCCCCCCCCCCCCCACCCAAAATGGCGTGTCGCGTTTTGGGACACGCCACTCGGAGAATCGCGGGCCGCCGCTTTTCACGCTGGTCCACGATTCTCCGACCCGGATGGGCCGAGCGGCCTGCCATTCCCGACCGGTTCACGCCGGCGGCAACCACACCTGGTCGCTGCCAGCGTGAACATGGTGCCAATACCGGGTTTGTGGCTTCTGGGGGGCGGAGAGGGGAGTGAGCACCACGACCGTGCTCGGGAGGGGACTGACCCGCGATCGGTGCCCACCAATCGTCGGGCCGGCGTCTCAAAGGGAAGCACTCTTTCCCCTCCGCCGCCCCGCAAGATCAAGCCACCACGTCTTGCGGGGCAGCGGAGGGGAAGACGGCAACCGCGCATACGCGGGTTGGCGCCGGCCAACCTACGCATGCGCGGCTGACGTCATTAGTCGCGCCGGCCGCGTCATTCTCGGCGCGCTGGGCCTTGACGCCAGCGACAAAGCCCGGCGGCCAAGATTTATGGCACAGCCCTCCTAGCCCCGGCGGGGGGGGGGGGGAGAATAGGGGGCCAGGAGCGGCCTCCGACGCCGTTGTGAACCTCTCCGGGTTTCATGACGCCGTCGGGCCTTGCGGAGAATTCCACCCCAGGTGTTTGGCATTTGTGGGAACATAAGGTCCTGCCAGCGGGAACAGCCAGAAATCTCCGGCAATGGTCACCATTAGACTTTTAATTCCAGATTGTAATCAACCGATCTTCATGTTTGAAAAAAATTAACTCTGGTTTTGGATGTCTCTGGAGGATTTTTTTATATAAAAATTGAGGAGCTGAGTAGCCACCTTTCTCACAGGCAAAGACCCGGGGGCGCTGGGCTTACTGCACCAGTGCTCAGCGGGGGGGGGGGGGGTGGGGGGCCCTTCGCTGGGGCGGGGGGGTGGAACCTTCTGCAGGGGCGGGCTGCCATGGGAGTGGGAGAAGGGCAGCAACCGCTGGATCATTTGCACCCGTTCTAAGGACACCCTTGTCCAAGCCTGTCTGCCTCAATGACCACCCACAACCCCCCGTCAACTGCCGAAGCCTCTGGCCGTGTGGTTGAAGGCTATTGCTACAAGGGAATTCGAAATCATGATCAAGTGAGCACTTCACACATCCCAAGTGTATTCCCATGGCTGGACGGGCCATGTAGCATGTGGAAGTAATTTCCTTGCATCCCAATCAAATTGTGTTGCCTGGACACTGTACCTGAACACTGCGGGAGGCAACGCCACACACGCAGCAACCAACATCCAAACACCCAGTGGACGGGACACAGCTCCAGGGACATGTCCACGGCTGGAGGGTGGGTGAATGCCACAGGGAGGGGACCAGCACCTGGTCCAGGTGACCTAATGAGTAGGTGCCTGGGGTAAAGGGGCTGGGGTACGTTGAAGGGGGACTGCTGCGGCCGGGAGTGCATGGGCAGAATGTTCTGGGTGGGATGGGGGATCAATGGTGGATTGGAGGGTCCTGGGGTGGGAGCCACTGTTGTTTGTCAGTCTAACACTCAGTCCCAATGCCTTACAGATATTGAACTCTATGGCAGGGATACTGGATGCAGAAGTTGCCCTAGTGATGCCGGAACTACGCGATGTAGACAGATGCCGGAGAAAGCAGCAGCAGCAGTGTCAGCAGATGCTCGAGGCGGCGGACCATATGCAGGACCCCACCCCATACCCCGAGGACCCGGCTCCCTATCAGGCCAGGAAGGGACCCAGAAGGCGTGTCCCACGATGGCCCAGTATGTACAGGTATCTCCCGTCCTTCGAGCAGATGACGGACAGCGCGTGCCGCAGGAGGCTCCGCCTCAACAAGAAGATGCTGCGGCACCTGTGCCATATCTTCACGGACTTGGCACCATATGGTGGAGGATGACACCAGCTCTCTGTGGCCATTAAGGTCACCACAACCCTGAACCTTTACACTTGTGACCATTCCAGGGCTCAAGCGGGGACCTGTGTAGTATCTCACAGGCCACAGCCCATAGATTCACCCAACAGGTCACAGATGCCCTGTGTGCCCGGGCACAATGGACCAAGCCCAACAAGATGCCCACGCAGCAGATTTCTCTGCAATCACCGGGAAGCCCCAGGTCCATGGGGTAATAGATGCCACACATGTTCCCCTGCACTGACCGGGCCATCTAAGGGTGCCCGATGTTAACCGAAAGGGTTTTCCACTTCCTGAACATACAGCTTGTGTGCGACCACCAGATGAAGATAATGCACATGTGTGCACGCTTCCCGGGGAGTGTGCACGACATATACACTCTGGGGCAGTTGGTCATCCCCGGCCTCTTCGAGCAGCACCCCAGGATGGGTGGCTCACTCTTGGGGGATGAGGGACCACTGAGGACCTGGCTAATGACGCCAGTACGGAGGCTGGTGACCGAAGCGGAGACCTGTTACTTCGAGACTCATGTGGCCACCGGGCGGTCATTGAGCGGTGCATTGGACTCCTCAAAATGTGGTTCTGATGCCTTGACTGCTCTAGTGGTACAGTCCAGTACACTGCCCAGAGGGTCGCCCATTTTGTGGTGGTCTGTTGTGCCCTCCACAACCTGGCACTACAGCGGGGCAATGAGCTGGAGCTGGGGAACATGTGCCTACCTCTGAGGAGGAGGATGAGGAGGTTGGGCCGAACCAGCAGGGGCTGGAGAAACAAGGCCCTCATACCTTTCCAATTCACTTAGGACTTGGCCTGCTCCGACACCCCCCTACTCCCATTTCCCACCCTCCCAGGGTATGTGTTACATCACTCCAAAGTGATGGGACTGTATCGGCATAGTCAGCGGAGAGCTGAGCGTCAGTGCTCTTCGATCAATGCCATAGTCTGACCCCTGCTCGCACCCATCACCTGCACATGGTGTACCCAGGGATGGGGGGATGCCTGGAGAGGTGGGCCAAGTGTTCAGAGGTCAGCCTGCATTGCAGAAGAAAGTGACAGAGGCGTCATAGTGGTTGTGCACAGGGGTGTTTAATGTGTAATACATTTCCTCACTCTCCGGATGGAGCCAGCCCCCACCCTCCCACAATATTGTAGAATCATATAATTTTATTATTTAACTTTCCTCAACAATTCTTTACTTTTGGAGACAAATTCTCTCCAGGCTGGTTGCCTGAGCTTCATGAACCTGTACTCAGAGATGAGAGTGGGAGCGAAACAAATAATTTTAAAAAAACAAATAACTAATTGCAAAATCGTCACCAACAGCAATTAATTGAAGCATCAAGAGCTTCCAGCAGCAGTTTTTTTATTAGCCCAGGGCACTTTCATTGAGTAACTTGTTTATCTAGTCCAGGATGTCCTTCAGTTCACAGCACACAGTAAAACAAAGAGACTGTGATTCATCACAGCAGTAACTCTACATCAGTTTACTGACTGTTTGACAAGCTGAACTATTTGAAAGGTTTGACCGAGCCATATTTCTGCAATTTTGCTTTGTTGATATTTTTCCGCTGGTCATTTTCTTTCAATTTTTTGTGTTCACGTTTTCACCTGAAAACAGAGACTACTTGGTGGGGTGCAGTTCTACAGGTTCTGGGAACCCTCTAGTACCTTGGCCAGAGGAGCTGTTCAATCATTCTGTTGAGCTTAGACCAAGAGTACTTGCAGGCTATGTGTTCATGGGGTGTGGGGGTGTGACATTGAAACCAAGTCAGGTTCTCTTCTCACCCAACAGCCGCACATGCACTTTTCTAGCTGGTGTCAATGGAGAGCATTCGGAAGAAAGTTTATTTATCATTTGCCCCTTCGTAACTATAATAACTTGTGTTGATATAGCACCTTTGACATTAAAAACATTCCATGGCGCTCCACAGGGTACAAAGAAAAAATTAACACCAAGCCACAAAAGGAGATATTAGGGCAGTTGGTCAAAGAGGTAGGTTGAAAGGTGCATCTTAAAAAAGGAAAGAGGTGGGGAGATTTAGGGAGAAATGCCAGAACTTCGGACTCAAGCGGTTGAAAGGATGACCACCACTGGTGGAGGGATTAAAATCGGTGATGCTGACAAGATATCTAAATTGGAGGAGTGCATATATATCATCAAGTCATGGGGTTGGAGAATCATAGAATCTACAATGCAGAAGGAGGCCATTCGACGCAACGAGTCTGCACCGGCCCCTGGGAAGGGCACCCTACCTAAGCCCATACCTCCATCCTATCCTCGTAACCCAGTCACCCCACTTAACACTTTTTTGGACACTAAGGGCAATTTAACATGGCCAATGCACCCAACTCGCACATCTTTGGATTGTGGGAGAAACCCTAACCTGAAGGAAACCCACGCAGACACAGGGAGAAAGTTCAAACTCCGCAAAGACAGTGACCCAAGCGGGAATCAAATCTGGGACCCTATGCTGTGAAGCAACAGTGCTAACCACTGTGGTACCATGATTACAAAAGCCAGGGAGGGATTTGAAAACAAGAATGACAATTTTGAAAATCAAGGCTTTACTTAACCAAGAGCCAACATAACCCAGCAAGCAGAAGAGTAATAGGTGAACAGATCTTGGTATAAGTATGAACACGGGCAGAGTTTTGGATGACCTGGGAATCTGGCCAAGAGTGCATTGGAATGAACAAATCTAGAGGCTGAGTGTTTTGGGAGATGAGATGAGGCAGGCAATGTCAAAGAGGTGGAAATAGGTAATCTTAGCTATGGCACGAAAGTTCATTACAGGATCAAATATACATCAAGGTTGAGAACAGTCTGGTTGAGCCTCAAAGACTTCCAGGGAGGTGAATGGAGTTGGCAGCTCCCTTCTATCAACAGACAATGGCTTCAGGCTTTCCGATATTTATCCGCAGAATATTTCTGCTCCTCCAGTACTGGGCAAGAATTCTGACAATTTAGTGACCGTGAAGAGGTCGAGGGAGGTAGTGATGAGGTGATGCTGTGTGTTGTCGGTGTACATGTGAAAACTGACAATATGTTATCGCATGTCATAATTAAGGCGTAACATACAGATGAGAAATAGAAGAGGGATAAGAATAGATCCTTGGGAGGCACCAGAGGTGATGGTAGGGAGCAGGAACAGAAACCATTCAAACTTATTATTTGACCACGATTGGATAGATAAAAATGGATAGGAAAAATAAGATTGTGCAGTCCAACCCAGCTGGAAGATAGTGAACATATATGCATATACAAACTACAAATTAGGAGCAGGGGCAGGCCATTCGGCCTCTTGAGCCTATTCCGCCATTCAATAAGATCATGGCTGAGCTTATTGTGCCCTCAACTCCTGCCTATCCCCTATATCCTTTCAATCCCTTGTCAAACACGAATCTACCTAATTCAGCCTTAAAAATATTCAATAACCCAGCTTCTGCCAGTCTCTAGGGAAGTGAGTTCCACAGAGTCATAACCATCAGAAAACAATTATCCTAATGAAACCATTCTTCTTTTCTTGCAGGTGGGCGGCACAGTGGTTAGCACTGATGCCTCACAGCGCCAGGGACCTGGGCTAAATTCCAGCCTTAGGTGACTATCTGTGTGGAGTTTACGTGTGCCTGCTTACGTTTCCTCCGGACGCTCCGATTTTCTACCACAATCGAAGGATGCGCAGTTCAGGTGGATTGGTAGATTGCCCTTTAGTTTCAAAAGATGTGTAGGTTAGGTTCAAGGGTTATTGGGATAGGGCGGGAGATGGGCCTGGGTAGAGTGCTCTTTCAGAGGGCCTCCTTCTGCACTGTATGGTTCTAATCTGTTTTAAATGGGAGACTTCTTGTTTTTAAAATTGTGCTCATTTCTCATTCTTCTAACCCCCAATGGATACAGGGCCTAACCTGTCCAACCTTTCCTCATAAGATAAATCCCTCATCTCAGCATTCGGTTGAGTGAACCTTCCCTGAGCTGTTTCTAATAAAATTTCTTAAATAAGGAGACCAAAACCGTACACTACTTTAGGTGTAGTCTCACCAATACCCTATATAACTGTAACAAAACATACTGGACAGGATTCTCCATTTGGGAGAGGGAGGAAGTGGGGACTCTCTTCAGGGGGCCCTTTGTAGAAGGGGGCAGCCTCCCTTTCTTCCTACCCACCAATCCAATGGTGAGATAACAGTGACCAACTCTTTAAAGTGCAAAATGAGCGGCCGCTATCTACGATAGACCCCGTCATTCAACCCTCTTATCATTAACTTAACTTTTCTGAGGTACAAGAATTCCATTAGATCACTCAGCCTTGCGGCGGTACTGGGTGGTGTTGCCTGCCTCCATCTCAGCAGTATTTGTCACCATGCCAACAGCAATGCAAATGCCAGAGCATCCGCCCCTGCTCCTGTCCTCATTTCTGGTTCATCTGACACTCCAAAAATAGTGACTAATGGGCAGGGTCCTAAATCAAGCTTCAGGGCTGCCAATATGGTGCAAAAAAAAAAAGCCCTCCAATAGCCCACCAGTTTGGGGCAGGCCCTCTTCAGCACTGCTCACGCTTATCCTCAACCTCCTCGAAGAATCTACTCATCCTGGCCTCAATGAAGTGTGTCCTAAACATAACCTTAAGTTGTAACAGGCGTAGCCTCACACAGGATGATGTAGCATTTACCCTCTGGAGGGATTCACTCCATGTCTCTTTGTCTAAAATGGGTCATCTAGTTCCTCTTCCCACCTGGCCTTTACCTCATCCACCAAAACCTGCTCTTCTCCCATAATCTACCCTCAAATCCCAGAAGTGTTGCCCTCTACCGACCCCGCACGTGATAAGATCCTTCCCAACAGGGTGGACAGCGGTGCCTCCGGAAATGTCGGAAGCATTCGCTTCACAAAGTCTCGTGCCTGAAAATATCTAAACCTATCCAGTCTCCCAAGCTCTGCCTTTTCCTTCAGTTCCTCCCAACTCGTAAACCATCCCTCCAATCCTTCACCCTTTCTATTCCTTTATCCGTCCATCTCCTAAACACAACATCCAATATCGCTGGCTCAAATAAATGATTCCTACTGATTGGGGCCCACCTTGACATCGCCCTCACCTTGACATGCTGATGAAATTGCCACCATATTTTTAACGTAGAGATTACCACCAAATTCCCAGAATATCTCTTTCATCCCAGAATATTTTGCTGGTGCAAAAGGCAAGGATGCCGTTACAAGGGCCTCCAGATCTGTTCCTCTACATGACCCAGACTTCATCTAAACCCAACTAATTTCTGATCCCCAAAACACCCCAGCACTTTCTCCACATTGGCTGCTCAGTAATATTGTAGAAAATTTTGCAGCACCAAAACTCCCATCTTTAATGAGGCGAAGGAGAGAGGGAGCTCCCCCCACGTTATCACAGGTCTCGATATCTTTAATTTTGAAGAAGGATAAGGACCTGGAGAAATGTGGGTCCTTCTGCCCGATATCACTGCTGAATGTAGTTGCTGGCAAAGATCTTGGCCTCACGGATCGAGGACTGTGTGCCGGCAGTGATAGGGGAAGACCAGACGGAGTTTGAAAAGGGGAGGCATCTGTCGGCAAACAATAGGCCAGGGGCGTGCAAACTACGGCCCGCGGGCCGCAGGTCTTTATGCGGCCCACCAAGTCATTAAAAAAAATTTTTTAATTTCTTTTTTTTTTTAATTTTCTTTTTAAGGTTAATGGGGGGGCTGTTGGGTTACTTACTGGTATAGGGTGGATACGTTGACTTGAGTAGGGTGATCATTGCTCGGCACAACATCGAGGGCCGAAGGGCTTGTTCTGTGCTGTACTGTTCTATGTTCTATGTTCTATATGAGGCACCCAGAATCATAACCGGGTGAAGTAATTATTTTACTTAATATACTATGCGGCCCTTTAAAATTGTGAATTTCTGAATGTGGCCCTTGCACGGAAAAGTTTGCCCACCCCTGCGATAGGCATTTATTTTAATGTGATTATGATGCCTTTGGAGGGACAAAACGAGGAAGTGGCGGCTGCTGTGAATGCAGAGAAGGCCTTTGATCGGGTTAAATGGGAATTACGGTGGGAAGTACTGGGACAGTTCAGGTTTGGGCAGGAGTTTGAGGTTTGGGCAGGAGTTTGAGGATTGGGTCCGATAGCGAGTGCAAGGATGAATTGGGTGAATTTGGGGTATTTCGGACTTCACCATGAGACGAGGCAGGGATGTCCACTCTCCCCTTTGCTGTTTGCCTTGGCGATAGCCACTGGCAATGCCGTTTAGAGCATCAAGGGGTTGGGAAGGGATAGTGCGGGGCGGGGCTGGGGCGGGGGGAGTTGGAGCACAGGGTCTCACTACATGTGGATGATCTGCTACTTTACATATTGGACACACTGGGCGGTGTCGGGGAGATCATGAGCATTTTAGAGGAATTCGGTCGATTTTCCAGATACAAGTTAAACCTGGGGAAGAGTGAGGTTTTCCCAATCCAGGCAAGGGGGAAAGAGAGGAGGTTGGGCGAGCTGCCATTTAGAGTGGTGGGGACAAACTTCAGGTATTTGGGCATCCAGGTGGCGCGCAGATGGGAACAACTACATAAATTGAATTAGGCACGGTTGGTGGAGCAGACGAAGGAGGACTTTAAGAGATGGGACGTGCTTCTGTTGTTGCTGGCATGGCAAGTACAGACCGTAAAGATGATGGTACTCCCGAGGTCCTTACTTGTTTTTCAGAATCTTCCATTCTTTATTCCAAAGATTTTTTTAGGAAAATTGACGCTTTGAACTCAGGGTTTGTGTGGGCGGGGACATCCACATGGGTAAAGAAGGTGCTGTTAGAATGGGAACATGGGGGAGGGGAGGGGGGAGGGCGCACTGGCCTTGCAAAATATCATGAACTATTACTGGGCATCTATTATAGACATGGTTAGGAAGTGGGCAGTGGGGGAGTGGTCGGTGTGTGAGCGGGTGGAGGCAGTCTCTTGTACAGGCACAAGCTTAGGGGCACTGTTGTTGGCGCCTCTGCCAGCCAGGTAATAATAATAATAATAATTGCTTATTATTACAAGTAGGCTTCAATGAAGTTACTGTGAAAAGCCACTAGTCGCCACATTTTGGCGCCTGTTCGGGGAGGCCGGTACGGGATTGAGCCCACGTTGCTGGCATTGTTCTGCATTACAAGCCAGCTGTTTAGCCCACTGTGTAATCCACGAGCCCGGTGGCGGTGATGGCCCTGTGGGTGTAGGGGCAGTGGCGGCTGAGGTTGGAGGGTGCCTTGGTCTGGGCACCGATTTGTGGGAACCACACATTTGCTCCAGGGTGTTGGATGCGAGAGTCCAGGGGTGGCGGTGGGTGGGGATTGAATGGTTTGGGGACCAGTTTGCGGGGGGCAGCTTTTCGAGTCTAGAGGAATTGGAAGAGGAATATGAGCTGCCCAGCAGGAATGGTTTCTGAAGTGGGAGGAGGAGGAACTGGGGTGGGAAATGGAGGTTACAAGTGCGAGATTATGTCAGGAAGCAGGTGCCGCCCCTTTCCGACCTGCTGCCCCCTGGCCTGCAGGACAAGGTCGAAAACAGGGGTTGGCGAGGAGTGGGTGTAAGAGATCTATAAGGAGTTAATGGATTGGGAGGGAGCCCCATTGGAGAAGTAAAACGGAAGTGGGAGGAGGAGGAACTGGGGTGGGAAATGGAGGCTGGGTTGTGGGAGGAGGCTCTGAGGAGAGTGAATGCATCCTCCTCATGTGCTAGGCTTAGCCTTATTCAATTCAAAGTAGTCCATAAGGCGCATATGACGGTGGCCAGAATGAGCAGGTTCTTTGAGGGGGTAGAGGATAGGTTTGGGCGGTGCTCAGAGGGGCCCGCGAGCCATGCCCACATGTTTCAGGCTTGTCCGAAGTTGGAGGGATTTTGGCGGGTGGTCGCTGACGTTATGCCTCACGTACTGAAGGTGAAGGTTGTCCTGAGTCCAGAAGTGGCAATTTTCGGAGTGTTGGAAGACCCGGGATTCCAGGGAGCGAGAGAGGCTGACGTTTTGGCCTTTGCCTCCCTGGTAGCTTGGAGACGGATTTTGTTGGAGTGCAGGAACTCGGAGTTGCCGAAGCCAGGGGTGTGGATGAGCGACCTTGCAGAATTCCTTAGGCTGGAAAAAATCAAGTTCGTCTTGAGAGGGTCAGTTTGCCCGGAGATGGAAGCCGTTTATTGACTTCTTCAAAGATCGTCAAGACTAGGGCAACATGTGGCACAACGATTAGCAGTGGGACCGCGGCGCTGAAGACCCGGGTTCGACTCCCGGCCCTGGGTCACTTTTTGTGTGGAGTTTGCACATTCTCCCATGTCGACATGGGTCTCACCCCCACAACCCAAAGATGTGCAGGGTAGGTGGATTGGCCATGCTAAATTACCCCTTAATTGGAAAAAAATAAATACTTGGCTACTCTAAATTTTAAAAAAAGATAGTTAAGACGTCAGCAGTGGGGGGGGGGGGGGGGGGGGGGGGGTGGATGGGTTATAGGGGGTAAATATGGGGGAGGCAGGGTGCATGCAGGGAGAGTGGGAAGGTGGGGTATTATTTATCTGTTATAAGACTTCCCGCTTGTTTTCTTTTTGGTTTTGGTTGTGCTTAATGTATATCGCAGAAAGTCATGTGTGACTTTGGAGAAGATCATTTTGTTATGTGGCAGGGGCAGAAAGCTGATTGGAGAGATTCAGAAATGAGTTCCAGCAACGATGGGTACAGATTTGCAAAGTGACATGGTCAAGGAGAGGAAAGGGAAGTTGGAAAGTTGGAGATCGGGCAATAGTATGCATCGCCCTTGTTTGGAGACGGGTGATGAGGGAAGTTTTGAAGGAGAGGGTAACAGTACCTAAATAGAAAGAAATATTAACAATTTCAGCGAACATGGAACTCAGAAGGGAAGTTGGGTGCTGAGCAGTGTATAATAATAACAATAATCTTTATTGTCACAAGTAGGTTTACATTAACACTGCAATGAAGTTACTGTGAAAAGCCCGTGGTCACCCCATCCCGGCGCCTGTTCGGGTACACAGAGGGAGAATTCAGAATGTCCAAATTACCTAACAGCACGTCTTTCGGGACTTGTGGGAGGAAACCTGAGCACCCGGAGGAAACCCATGCAGACACAGGGAGAACAGGCCGACACCGCAGACAGTGACCCAAGCCAGGAATTGAACCTGGAACCCTGGAGCTGTTAAGCAACAGTGCTATCCACTGTGCTACCATGCCGCTCAACACTCTTCACAACCCAGGCTGCTAAATTTTAGGAGCCCTGCTGATATCCTACCTAAAGTCAGTTACCTCAGTAGAGATTGAAGATCAAATCTGAACCCTTATGTTCTGAAAACCATCAGAGACACAAATCATCTCAACTTAACCACTATTTAGAGTATTTTCATCCTTACTCCGTTATCACTCAACCAAGATCATCAAGCTGTCACATAAAACTATGAGCACAAGTAAACATACAATGGGACAACAGGCTTTCATACCAACCTGCTATACCAACATTCAGCTGATTTGCCAACCCAAGTACACAAACTGGTTCACTGTAAACCCTGATGTAACAAATGAGACATCATTGGTTGTTATTTTTATGAAACATTGAACCATCAGAAAATATAATAACACCTAGATATCCTTCCTTAACCTAATGTACATGAAAAATATGTACTCAAGTGCCTTCAAAACACGTAGACTATCTACACTGATGCTTTTTTAATTTGCGGTTCATTTTTCACAGCACTGGTCTGCCCGCTTTCACAGCAGAGAATGAAGAATTTCCTCGGAAGGGCAGCTCTAGTGATTACTAAAGATTGAGTTAAAAAACAGCTGGGGGTTGAGTGTGGACAATTAGTTTTCAGGTCATGGGCTCTTTTTCAACTTGTTGAATGAACCCATGTTCAGAATTCTTCATTTAAAAAAAGAACTGGGGGAAGAGCAGGAAGAATTCAGTGAAATCTACCGTGAAAGAAGGAGTTGCAAATTATTTTTCTCTTCAAATAAAAACATCCCATCGGGTGACTATTGATCTGCACAGCCAGTTCCTGCCAGATGTGGCTCAGTGGGAAAGCCCCTTATCTTAAACCCATTCACTTTCACTGATTTAATGGTACAGCTGCAGTGAGTTCCAATCCCCCTTCTCCATGGGCTTTCATTCACGAGTCTTCTATGAACTGAGCAAGGACGGAAAAAGAGAAAGAGTGGGAGTGCATTTAAAAAAGTGAGGTGGGCAAAGATGAAGTTGAAAACAAAACCAGGGGTAACTTTGCAGGAAACAAACAATGGCACAGAGCATCCCACTGGGGTCAAGCACGATATAATCATTATCAGCACAACTCAGATAATTCCTCTGCGTCCTTACTAATGACACATTCTTCAGAACATGAAACATGACAATACTGAACTGAGGTTAAACTAGGTCAAACCATCTTATTTCAACCTCACCCAAACTACATTGAAGCAAATAGTTCAATAAATGCACAAGCAAATGGACGTGTTGATAAACTATACCTTTTCCAGGCACTTATTTATCTGAAAAGCTAACCCTAGTCTATAATTATTGCTAACCTTTCGAGTGTCACATTCCCTTTATAGCTTGAAGCAGATCAACATTTTTTTAAACCTGCCCCGCCAAAAATTATACTTTAGAGTTGTCATTATCAGTGTGAAAAGTTATCATTATGATTTGAATGTTCGAGCTGGGTGGGGAGGTGCTACTTTAGAACCCAGGTGCTGGCAAATTACTGTCATCTACTTCGCCCCTCTGTTGAGTGATGGCCTTTATAATATATCAGATACTCCTATCTTTGTAGACATCTGAACATCCACTGAAGGAATATCATCAACAAATTCAGTTTACTTGCTGCGAAGATCTACATAAAGCTGAGTACATGGGGAATAAAAAGCAAAAAATAGTATCTGGATCCCAGTTCAACCTTTTTGCTGTGTTCTCCGAATACATGTTTCATGTAATCAAACAGTTGTGGAACTTTCTTTACTACAAATTTGAATTCTAATCTGCACTAGCTGTGAATTTGAGGCACTGTCATAGCAACAGACTGGGATTCAATAGTGACTTAATCTGCTTGAGTTTCAGACTTTAAAATACTCGCCTCTTCCACTGGCTTTAACTGTCACAGCTAAGCAGGTGACTCACGTCTAAATGGATCAGTTTTCTGATAAAGATCTCAGCCAAAAAATATACTCCAGATTCCAAAGCAGTATTATGGAATTGACTACGATCAAAAAAACAGCTAGTGCAGAAAATGTGACTTGGTTGGCAACTAAAATTCCACCACAGGCTTCAGATTGATAATCGTGGCTGAGCTGATCTTCAGAAAATCACAATATGTAAAATACTCAGCTTAAGGCCAAAGTACCCATTTGAACAAAAACGTGAGAATAAATTTGCTATCACAATTGCATGAATGCACTGCTTTGAAAACTATGAATTTTGAGACTCTGATTCCACCAACGGGTCATTGCCTCTGAGAAAATGAGACACCCATCTATTTTTCATTAAGAGGAATTTTACCTCCTAGGTTTTCTGAATCTAATACCAGAAATTAGTTGCACTTACAGGCACTCTGTTCTGTCTCTCTGAACATGCATCGATTTAGCCTTTGCTCCTCTTTTCTGCTGCACAGATAATATGAATGGAATTTGAGAATAAAGCTCTTTTCTTCTTGTTCACAGTGTGTACTGAATTGAAGCTTCTCATATTTCATAAACTTAACTACCATCGTGCCAGTCTGCATTACTGCCTCTTCAGCTGCACGGTTCGCCAAAATAACCCCCAAAAGCTTTGGAAAATTGAATATGTTAGGACCAATTATCAGAAATGTTAAGCTGTTCAGAATTGCTTATGGAATAAACTTCTTTAGTTTGGTGCGTCGCCTACAGAATGGCCCAGATTTTGCGGTAGTAACGATGACGAGACCATAACTGAAACTGACAGCAGCTTCAGCAGAATACGGATGTAGAAAATTAGGATCTTGAGTAGACCATTCGACCCCTCAAGCCTGCTCCCCCATTTGATTAAATCGTGGCTGATCGGATTGTTGCCTCAATTCTACTTCCCTGCCTACCCCTGCAACCCTTGATTCCCTCAAACAACTACCACTGCTCATCAACAGTCCTACCTTTTAATCCTCCAAACCAGTCCACTGGGGTCAAATCTGCTCTCATGCCGAAACAAACTAAAGAAGCTGGCGCTATAAAGGAGAAATTGTGGAAAGTAAACAAATGTTTACAGTTGAATGACGCATCACGGGTGTGATATTTCTCAGTTAGGTCCATCCTGCTGAAAATGGGTTATTTTCAGCTAAAGGCAGGCTCATTAATGTTCCAAAGTTATCACAAGGAGGAAGTAGCAGGTATTTTTACGGTGCATGTTGACGGTTTTCTGTGGGGGTTCTGTGGAATTTGAGTAAAGAGTGATAGACAAAATAAAGAAGGAGTTGGGCCTTCAAATATATAGGGTTAGAATTAAGCAGCATGAGTCAGGACTGATCTTGAATCAAGTTTTATTTAGAAAATGTCAACTACATCCAAATAAACAAGGTTGCATCCTCTCAAAAACAGAATCCTGCATCCAAGAAAGAAATAGACCAAAAAAGAACGAGACCTGATACTGGTTTTGACATATTGGAACTGAGTTATGGGGGCTAAGAAAACATTTTAGAAATAAATTCAGAGAAAGGCACAGTCAAGTTTCTCGCCTTGGTTCCAGAAGCTATGAGGCTAATCATTTCTTGTGACACTTCACAAGCCAATCTTCCAAATCGATATTCTAGTACGGCAAGATTTTAATACTCCTGCTGGGAAATAATAGAAAATGTTGTCCATTGGCCTGAGAAGCAAAGAAAATAAAAAGGACATTTAAAGCCCCTTAGCTGCAGAAATACTGGCACTAGTACAAGTGATAAATATGGGTTTTTACCTATCAAGCATTTTGAGAGATTTACTATACAAGGAGAATTCTGAGAAAGGCTTGCCCATTGAATGTTATGTGGATAATCATTCACTGTGGGATGAGGTACACTCAACAGACAATATGGCTGAGAACAGGTTGAGGATTGACCTTGGTAACGTAAAAGAAATGTTAGAGAAAAGAGGGGCGGGATTCTCCGACCCCCTGCCAGGCCGGAGAATCGGCGGGGGGCGGCGTGAATCCCGCCCCACCGCCCTGACACCGGCTGCTGGATTCTCCAGCACCGGTTTTTCAGCGGGGGTGGGAATCACGCCAGCGGGGGCCATTGGCAGCGGCCCCACCGGCGATTCGCCGGCCCTCGATGGGCCGAGTGGCCACCTGTTTTCGGCGGGTCTCGCCGGCGTAAAATACACCAGGTCCGTACCGGCGGGACCTGGCAGCCTGCGGAGTCCTCGGGGGGGAGGGGGGATCTGGTGGCCTACCCCACGATCAGGGCCCACCGATCTGCGGGCAGGCCTGTGCCATGGGGGCACTCTTTCCCTCCGCGCCGGCCCATGTAACAGTCCGCCATGGCCGGCGCGGAGAAGAACCCCCCTGCGCATGTGCTGGGGTGACGCCAGCACACGCTGGCGCTCCCGCGCATGTGCAGGCCGGCAGAGGCCCTTCGGCGCTGGTAGGCATGGCGCCGAGCCCTTCGGCGCTGCCTGGCGCAGAGCCAACCCGGCCGGCCTAGCCCCTGAGGGTGTGGAGGATTCCGCTCCTTCCGGGCGGCCCGATGCCGGAGCGGTTCACGCCACTCCTCGGCACCGATACGGCCTGCCCCGCCAGGTAGGGGAGAATCCCACCCGAAACTGGAAAGCCTGTTTGAAAAGGTTGTGGGAGATCCAAGAAGAGGGCAGTCATGTATTATGATGGGTTACATAAGATGCGGAAAACCATTTTTGAATTTGATTTGGTTAGAAATTATTGTGTATTCTAAATTTTATTTGTTTAAAGAAAGAAATGGGTTGTTAATTATATTAAGATAAACAGATGAAGGACATTGTTTAATTTCGTACCTTGATCACATACAAAGAGGGGGCAGCCGGAGTGCTGAAAGTTGGAGGTGAGGTATAAAACTGAACAAAGTCAATGGCCGGGATTCTCCGAGCCCCCACGCTGCAATCCCGCTCGGCGCGGGGGCGGACCGGTGATCGGGTCTGACGACGCTCCCGCGATTCTCCGGGGATTGGAGAATCGCCTCCAATCGAACGCGCAGTCAACGCAGCGCCGCTCGGGGGCCATTGAAAGAGGCCTCCGCGGCGATTCTCCGTCAGCAACTTGCCGAGTTCCCGCCGGCGTGGTTCACTCATGGTTCCACCCGGCGAGAGCTCGGAGTGGTGGCTGCAGACCCAATCCGAGGCGGCTCGGGTGGGGGGTTGGGGGAATCCGTCACCGGGGGGGGCCTCCAGGTCGGCCAGGCTCACGATCGGGGGTCACCGATCGGCGAGCGCGCGCGATCTCGGGAGGGTCTATATTTCTATATTGTCGGGGCCGGCCCGCGGTGTGGGTCCGCCATGTTGCGGCCGCCATGCGCATGCGCGGACCCGCGGCCAGATGTGCAGGGCCCTATCTCGGCAGCCGGAGCTGTGAGGAGCACTCCGCACTGCTAGCCCCCTGCTCTGGTTAAAGGATGGTCACGACTGCGAGTTAAATATCCGAGGGTATCAAACTATTCGGAAGGACAGAGTGGATGGTAAGGGAGGTGGTGCAGCTCTGTTATTTAAGGATGACATCCGGGCAATAGTTAGGGTTGATATCGGTGCTATAGAGGATAAGGTCGAATCCATTTGGGTGGAAATCAGGAATAGTAAGGCGAAAAAGTCACTGATAGGAGTGGTCTATCGGCCACCAAATAGTAACGTTATGCTGGGGCAGGCAATAAACAAAGAGATAACTGATGCATGTAGAAATGGTACAGCAGTTATCATGGGGGATTTTAATCTACATGTCGATTGGTTTAACCAGGTCGGTCAAGGCAACCTTGAGGAGGAGTTTATAGAATGTATCCGCAATAGTTTCCTAGAACAATATGTAATGGAACCTACGAGGGAACAAGCGGTCCTAGATCTTGTCCTGTGTAATGAGACAGGATTGATTCATGATCTCAGTTAGGGATCCTCTCGGAAGGAGCGATCACAATATGGTCAAATTTAAAATACAGATGGAGGGTGAGAAGGTAAAATCAAATACTAGTGTTTTGTGTTTAAATAAAGGAGATTACAATGGGATGAGAGAAGAACTAGCTAAGGTAGACTGGGAGAAAAGACTTTATGGTGGAACAGTTGAGGAACAGTGGAGAACCTTCCAAGCGATTTTTCACAGTGCTCAGCAAAGGTTTATACCAACAAAAAGGAAGGACGGTAGAAAGAGGGAAAATCGACTGTGGATATCTAAGGAAATAAGGGAGAGTATCAAATTGAAGGAAAGAGCATACAAAGTGGCAAAGATTGGTGGGAGACTAGAGGACTGGGAAATATTTAAGGGGCAACAGAAAGCTACTAAAAAGGCTATAAAGAAGAGTAAGATAGAGTATGAGAGTAAACGTGCTCAGAATATAATAACAGACAGCAAAGGTTTTAACAAATATATAAAGCAAAAAAGAGTGGCTAAAGTAAATATTGGTCCTTTAGAGGATGAGAAGGGAGTTTTTATAATGGGAGATGGGGAAATGGCTGAGGAACTGAACAGGTTTTTTGGGTCGGTCTTCACAGTGGAAGACACAAATAACATGCCAGTGACTGATAGAAATGAGGCTATGACAGGTGATGACCTTGAGATGATTGTTATCACTAAGGAGGTAGTGATGGGCAAGCTAATGGGGCTAAAGGTAGACAAGTCTCCTGGCCCTGATGGAATGCATCCCAGAGTGCTAAAAGAGATGGCTAGGGAAATTGCAGATGCACTAGTGATGATTTACCAAAATTCACTAGACTCTGGGGTGGTCCCGGTGGATTGGAAATTAGCAAACGTGACACCACTGTTTAAAAAAGGAGGTAGGCAGAGAGCAGGAAATTATAGGCCAGTGAGCTTAACTTCGGTAGTAGGGAAGATGCTGGAATCTATCATCAAGGAAGAAATAGCAAGGCATCTGGCTAGAAATTGTCCCATTGGGCAGACGCAGCATGGGTTCATAAAGGGCAGGTCGTGCCTAACTAATTTAGTGGAATTTTTTGAGGACATTACCGGTGCAGTGGATAACGGGGAGCCAATGGATGTGGTATATCTGGATTTCCAGAAAGCTTTTGACAAGGTGCCACACAAAAGGCTGCTGCATAAGATAAAGATGCATGGCATTAAGGGTAAAGTAGTAGCATGGATAGAGGACTGGTTAATTATTAGAAAGCAAAGAGTGGGGATTAATGGGTGCTTCTCTGGTTGGCGATCAGTAGCTAGTGGTGTCCCTCAGGGATCCGTGTTGGGCCCACAATTGTTCACAATCTACATAGATGATTTGGAGTTGGGGACCAAGGGCAATGTGTCCAAGTTTGCAGATGACACTAAGATGAGTGGTAAAGCGAAAAGTGCAGAGGATACTGGAAGTCTGCAGAGGGATTTGGATAGGTTAAGTGAATGGGGTAGGATCTGGCAAATGGAATACAATGTTGACAAATGTGAGGTTATCCATTTTGGTAGGAATAACAGCAAACGGGATTATTATTTAAACAATAAAATATGCTGCTGCGCAGAGAGACCTGGGTGTGCTCGTGCATGAGTCACAGAAAGTTTGTTTACAGGTGCGACAGGTGATTAAGAAGGCAAATGGAATTTTGTCCTTCATTGCTAGAGGGATGGAGTTTAAGACTAGGGAGGTTATGCTGCAATTGTATAAGGTGTTAGTGCGGCCACACCTGGAGTATTGTGTTCAGTTTTGGTCTCCTTACTTGAGAAAGGACGTACTGGCACTGGAGGGTGTGCAGAGGAGATCCACGAGGTTAATCCCAGAGCTGAAGGGGTTGGATTACGAGGAGAGGTTGAGTAAACTGGGACTGTACTCGTTGGAATTTAGAAGGATGAGGGGGGATCTTATCGAAACATTTAAAATTATGAAGGGAATAGATAGGATAGATGTGGGCAGGTTGTTTCCACTGGCGGATAAAAGCAGAACTAGGGGGCATAGCCTCAAAATAAGGGGAAGTAGATTTAGGACTGAGTTTAGGAGGAACTTCTTCACCCAAAGGGTTGTGAATCTATGGAATTCCTTGCCCAGTGAAGCAGTTGAGGCTCCTTCATTAAATGTTTTTAAGGTAAAGATAGATAGTTTTTTGAAGAAAAAAGGGATTAAGGGTTATGGGGTTTGGGCCGGAAAGTGGAGCTGAGTCCACAAAAGATCAGCCATGATCTCATTGAATGGCGGAGCAGGCTCGATGGGGCCAGATGGCCTACTCCTGCTCCTAGTTCTTATGTTCTTAAAATGGAGAATCACTCTGGACTTTCTCCAGGAAAGTCCAGAGTGATTCGCGCTCGTCTTCTGCAGACATGGGGACATAGCCCCATTATCAGAGAATTCTGCCTAATAAACTCTGGGCGCGATTCTCCCAAACAATTTCCAAGTTCATTTGTGGCGAATTTTTTAAGGAGTTTCCTGTAAGCTCTGCTGGCGAGTTCCCCACCGCTATTCAATGACACTTAGTCACTTTCTTGGGCCTGGGGAGTTTCTCACCAGTTTACCCCACACTTAGGGCGCAATTCTCTGGAAAGATTTTTAAGTGTTGCAGCAAACGGGAATTGCCACGAGCTTCCCGGCGAGGCCCAGCAAGGCCGTTAACGCTATTCAATGTTAATTGGTCCACTTAACGAGGCCTCACAGGCTTCTCGCCGCAAAAGAATGCTCGCCAGCTGATTCGCCAGGACCGCCCCGCTAACAAAGTCGAGCAGCAATTAAGCTGCACTTGCTCAGCCAACCCCAGCCACCTCACAACAATGGCGCAGAGGAAACCAGCCTCAAGATTCGGGGACGCAGACCTGGGGAGGCTGCATAAGCGGTGTGGAGGTCAGGAGAGATGTCCTGTTCCCCAGAGGATCCAGGAGGATCAGCCATAGGGCAGCCACTGTCGCCTGGGATGAACGAGGTGGCGGAGACAGTGACCTCAGGGAGCGCGACCAGGAGGACTGGCCTCCAGTACAGGAAGGTCAGTGATCTCCATTGGGCAGCAGGAGTGAGTAGACAATGACCCCCTCCCCCTCCCCCCGTGTAACCTTTCCACCCCAGGGGAGCGTCCACATCCCACCCCTTTCAATCCTCCCAACCCTTCCTCTACCCCCTCCCCAGTCAACCCTCCCCAATCCTTCCTATGAAACCCTTCCTTCACACCCTGCCTCCCACCACTGTGAACTATGTGTGTAGCTAATGATGCTTTCTCTGTGTTTCCTCTTGAAAAACTCTCCGGGAGAGGGCCCAGACTGGCAGTGGTGTGTCTGACATAAGAATCCTAACCACCTTCGAGGAGCAGGCCCTGGAACTGACTGGGGTGGCCGAGGACAGAGTAGTCACCAACGTGGAGGCTGGCGTGCGCAGCAGAGGTGAGGAACCACCGGGATCCACCTTGAGGTCCTGTCAAACATGAGTTGTTATTGCTTTACTGACTGACCCATCCCTCCCTCCCCATGGGCATCACGGTAGCATAGTGGTTAGCACAGTTGCTTCACAGGTCCAGGGTCCCAGGTTCGATTCCCGGTTTGGGTCACTGTCTGTGCGGAGTCTGCATGTTCTCCCAGTGTCTGCATGGGTTTTATATGGGTACTCCAGTTTCCTCCCACCGCCCAAAGATGTACGGGTTAGGTGGATTGGCCATGCTAAATTGGTCATGGTGTCCTAAAATGTTAAGTGGGGTTACTGGGTTACGAGGACAGGGTAGATACGTGGGCTTGAGTAGGGTGCTCTTTGTAAGGGCCGGTGCAGACTCGATGGGCCGAATGGCCTCCTTCTGCACTGTAAATTCTATGAATTCTACGATACCCACTGACGACATATCTATTCTCCCACTGACAGCACTGGCCCATCCCGGGTGGCCCCCTCTCCAACCGCCCAGGAGAACACCTCAGAAGTGAGCTCTGAGGAAGACGGCAGAGGCATCACAGCTGTTATCCCCACACTCCAGCACTGCAGATACCCGCACCTCGGTGGGAAATGTTAGTGGTCAGGCTTCTAGGGCACAATGTGGTGAGCACCATATAGCTGCTGATATACATCAGGTAGAGGCAGGAACCCCCAGGCAAGACATCAGTCAGAGGGCTGCTGAATCCTAGGACCCAGCTGGGTCAGGTGTTGAGCCTGTGGAACAGGCTATCCTGGAGCTGATGGTGATGTTAGGGAGTGGCCGGGACATTCAGAGGGAGATGTCAGCAACACTCCAGCAGATCCATAGCTACGGGTGCTGGAAATGTCGCCAGCTATGCATGGTCCTGAAGCCAACACTGCTAGGGTGATGACCGCCGTGAAGAGCCTGGTACACAACGTTGGCACTATTAGTGAAGGTGTCCAAGGCGTTGGGCAGTCAGTGACTGCCATAGCTGAGGGCCTCGGCAGCCTGTCCAACTCTATGGGGGACCTGCCCCAGTACCAGGCTGATCTTGATGAGGTTCTGCAGGACATCTCCCGCTCTCAGATGGGAATGGCCCAGGTACTGTGGAACTTGTCCCCATCACGGAGGAGCATTGCCGAGGGCATCGACACCATGGTGCAGGCATTGGGGAACTGCCAGGGCTGGCAGAACCAGATGATGCAGGGGCAACCAGGGCTTGAACCAGCTGCCCCTCCTTCCCAAGGTGAACCCCAGGGCCCTATGGGCACTGAGGAGGAGTGCTGGGTGCCAACCCGGACCCGTCCCATGGAGTCACGACAGTGGCCACCACCTCTCCGAGTTCCACCCCTCTGATGAGGCGGTGTCTCGCAGCCAGCACATGGGTCAGCAACATGTGCCACCGACCAGTGAGCCGGAGCCCTCCAGTCCCAGAGCCCCCAGAGGAAACCCGCCAGGGGCATTGAAGGACACGGGAGGAGGTAAGCAGCTGGCTGCCTCCACCTCAGTGTGCATCCTGTGAAATACCGAGATGCAGTGGTAGAGCTAGGAGGGTCAAGCACATCAGGATCCTTGAAGGCACTAGAGGAGGGGGAATGGGGTTGGGGGGTAGGTAGGGGTAAGGGTGTGGTCGGGGAGCGGGACAGCGCTATCGGGAGAGTGGGGAATTGTTACATACAACAAACACCCTTGTGCACAATCAGTATGATCCCTCTGTCAATGCAGGTCCACCTCTAAAACATTGGCCCATCTCTCCTGGCATCTCCCCCTCCCTGTTGCACTCGGCCACCCTCCGGTCGTGGACATGGCCCCGGAGCTGTGCCCCTGGGCGTTCGGACGTTGGCTACTGCATGTGCGGTGTTGTCCCCCGCAGTGCCCATGCATCAAGGTGTGGCTGAGATGCTTGGCAATGGCTCCCACATGCTACATGGTCCGCCTTCCCATGGGAATCCACTTGGGTTGTGTGAAGTGCTCACTTAACCACGATTGCCAAATCCCTATTAGTAATAGCCTTCAGCCACATGGCCAGAGGCCTCAGCAGTCGGCGGGGGTCACGTGTGGTTGTTGGGGCAGACGAGCAGGGTCAATGGTTTCCACCGGAACGGGTACACCTGATCCACGGGTTGGCATCATGGTGCCGCAAGCAGTTGCCTCTCCTGCGCCTCCCTCCCACCCTCCCATGTCGGACCACTCCTGCCAAGGGTCCTCCATCCCCCACCAAGCACCACATGGCAAGCCCAGTGCCCGGGGGTTGTTGCCTGTGAGCAAAGATGGCTACTCACCTCCACGGCTCCCCACTGAAACCCTTCTGCCAGGTTCACATTTTTTTGTTTAAAAGGAGTACTCATCGGCACCAGCGTGACCACTTGTTGGAGAGGCCGCAGAATGACGGGTGGCCATTGGATATGTGGTGGCTCTGCTTAATTGTATGGAAACAGGGCTTAAGTGTTGATAATTGGTTTCTCGCTATGCTACGGTGAGATCCCGATTTTGCCGACTGGAGAGGACTGTTGCATCGCAAACTGTTTGGCACGTGCCGTGGTTCTCTTTTTTGGCCTCTCGCTATTCACCGGCCTTGTTTCACTGAGAGCGTGATGAGGCCGGAGAGTCATGCCCCTAGCAAACATACATTCAGTCCCTTCATCCAAGTCATTAATAGTTGAGGCACCAACACTGGACCCTACTAGTTATCGCTTATAACTCAAAATGACCCAGTTATGCCTACTCTCTACTTTCTGTTAGCTAACCAATCTTCCACCCATGCTAATATGTTACCCCCTACAGCATGAGCTCTTATTTTGTGTAGTAAACTTCCATGTGGCACTTTACCAAATGCCATTTGGAAATCGAAGCATTTCACTTATACAGATTCCCTTTTATTTGCATTGCTTGTTACTTCCTCAAAGAACTCTAATAAATTAGTCAAACACTATTTCCCTTGCAGATTTTCTAAGTGCCCAACTAAAACCTCCTTAATAATAAATTTTCTCTCTGACAGATTGTAGCTATTGTACAGAGTGTGGCAGTGAAATGAGAAAAGGGAGTCCGGTGAGGAGGGGTGGGTGGTACTCTTTTGCTTTTCTAACTTTTTCACCCTGTAGGAAGTGGTTTCTGCTGGAGAGCAGGCGAGTTGTTGGTGAGTATCTGGTGAATATCCGGTAAGTGGCTAAGGTCTATTTTCCAAAGGTTTAAATTTGTCCTGCAGTTTGTGATAAGATTTAATGATATCTTTAAAAAATAGAATAAAATAATTAAGTAATTAGTTAAGGTGATAAATGTGGCGAGACAGGTGATGTGTCAAGACTGCAACATGTGCCCGTATGAGTAGGTTCTTCCCAGAGGTGGAGGATAGATGTGAACGGTGCCAAGGAGGCCCGGCCAACCACGCCCACATGTTCTGGTCTTGCCCTAGACTTGTGGAGTACTGGACAGCCTTCTTCGAGGCAATGTCCAAAGTGGTGGGGGTGAGGGTGGAGCCATGCCCGATAGTGGTGGTCTTCGGGGTTTCAGACCAGCCAGATCTATTCCTGGGGAGGAGGGCGGACGCCCTTGCCTTTGCCTCCCTGATCGCCCGCCGTAGAATCCTGTTTGGCTGGCGGTCAGCAGCACCACCCAGAGCTGCAGACTGGCTGTCTGACCTCTCGGAATCTCTCCAAATGGAGAAAATCAAATTCGCCATCCGAGGGTCAGACGACGGCTTCCACAGAACATGGGAGCCATTCACGCGAATGTTCCGGGACCTGTTTGTGGCCAACAAACAAGAATAGCCAGGTAGCCAAGAATCAGGGGAAATTAGTCAAGAATCAGGGGAAGGTAGCCAAGGCATGAAAGGGAGAGATAGACTGGGAGGGAGGGAGGGAACGGCTAAACCTGAGGAAAGAAAGGTGAACCACGGGGGGGGGGGGGGACTAAACCTGAGGAAAGAAAGGCGAATCGTGGAGTGGGGGGAACAAGAGAGGAGAACCAGTGGGGCGGGGGAACGGGAGCCAGAAGGAAGGCACGGGATGCCAAAACGTGCATGACATCTCCAGGAGCGGGGAACGAGGAAAATAAAGATGGAGGACTGGAGGAGCAGCAAAAGCGGAGGCGAGCGCGGGACGGCAGCGAGACCCGTCCATGAGAAGCAGGCGACAACAACACAAAACACAGCCAAGTATCGCACATTGTAATTATCTCCCCGGCACCCAAATGTATATTTGCCTCCCCAATCCCCGCCCCCCCCCCCCCCCCCCGCTCCCCCTCCCCCACCCCCGCAAACAGTCGCCTACTTACGTGGTGTAAATAATTTTGCAGGGTGTACAGAGCTGCGGCGGTCAAGCTGGTGCACAATACCCTACCAGTTATTCTATTTCATATTTATTGTATTTTATGTTGGGGTGTGCCCTTCTCTTCTAAATATGTGTATATATATATATATATGTTTCTTATTCTGTGCACATAACGGTAATTATACCTTGTTCAAAAACCCAATAAAAAACATTTCTAAAAAAATGACTGCAACATGTGGGAGCTCATAGATACTGGTGTTATCTGGGGCAAGTGTGTCTGCAGTAAATGTCTGTGGCTTGAGGGGTTTCAGCTCAGTCATTGAACTGGAGTCTGAGCTGAGAGCACTGAGACACATTAGCGAAGGAGAGAGTTACCTGGACATTTTGTTTCAGGAGCTGGCCACACCATTTAGGATCGAATCTTCCGGTTTAGAAAGTGGTCAGGGGCAGGAGATGAGACTGCAGCTGAGGCAGGTAAGGGGACCCAGAGGGCAGGAGTGTCAGGCACTGCAATTATCCAGCAGGTTTGATGTTCTTTATGCTTGTTTGAATGAGAGTGGGGATGGAGCTGACTGGCCAAGACACTGTGGTGCAGGAAGTCAGTCAAGTGGGAGAACACATAAGAAGGTATGGTCGTTGGGGACAGTATAGTGAGGAGGATCATGAATCCAGACAGTTATGTTGCCTGCCCGGTACCAGGGTTTTGGAGATCTGCTGTGGACTGGAGAGCAACTTACAGTAGGAGGGGGAGGATCCCGTAATGGTGGTCCATGGTTCTGCATAGAGAGGCAACAGGACCCAGTCTCTGGGTTGTTACCTGAGCCACGTGCAAATTGGCATAGGGTACATAAAATTAGAGAGATTAATACATGGCCCATAGACTGGTGTGGGAGAAGTGAGTTTTGATTTGTGAGGAACTGGCATCAGTACTGAGGGAAGTGGGGACTTAACCCACAGAAACTCTTCCACCAGGTTCATATTTTTTTTTTTAAAAGGAGTACTCATCGGCACCAGCGTGACCACTTGTTGGGGAGGCCGCAGAATGACGGGTGGCCGTTGGATATGGGGTGGCTCTACTTAATTGTATGGAAATGGGGCTTAAGTGTTGATAATTGGTTTCTTCCTATGCTACGGTGAGATCCCGATTTCGCCTACGGGAGAGGACTGTTGCATCGCAAACTATTTGGCACCTGCCGTGGTTCTCTTTTTTGGCTTCTCTCGCTATTCACCGGCCTTGTGTCCGTTGGAATGGTCAAATCTGAACAGTGCTGGGACTAGTGTTCTTGTAAACTGCATAACCAGGGAAATGGAGTGGGCTTTCGATTTAATGGGAGGAGTGCAATGGTTCTGGAAAGGAAATATATAATCTTACAAAGCAAAAGAATCCAGCAGCATCACAAGGCATCTATTTAGGTAATGGTACCCACAGTGTGACAGCAACAAATAAGGGCAAAAAGAGAAAAAATGGTAACAAGGCTAAATTAATGGCTCTTTACTTAAATATACATAGTATTCGGCACAATATAAATTAACAAGCAGCACAAATTGAGGTTAATTGATGTGATCTTATAGCCATTAATGTGATGTGGTGACAAGGAGTCCAAAACTGGGAACTAAGGGAACTATCATTCCCCAGCTGCGTGTTTCACGGTGGCACGCCGTTCGCTAGCAGCAAAAATAAAATTGGCAGAGGGATCCATGAGGTAAACTTCAGAGTGTATTCAGGACAGTTTCCTGGAACAATATGTTGTGGATTCAACCAGAGATCAGGTTATTTTGGATCTGCTAATGTGTAATGAGGCAAGTTTAATAAACAATCTGAGTAAAAGATGCCCGAAGAAACAGTGTCCACAACATGGCAGAATTTAGCATTCAGGGTGGGAGTGAGAAATTTACATCAGAAACAACTGTGCTATGCTTAAATACAGATAATTATTAATAATAATATTCTTTATTATCACAAGTAGGCTTACATTAACACTGCAATGAAGTTACTGTGAAAAGCCCCGAGTCGCCACATTCCGGTGCCTCTTCGGGTCACAGAGGGAGAATTCAGACTGTCCAATTCACCTAACGAGCACATCTTTATGTACCCTGTGCCAATTTGCACGTGGCTCAGATAATAACCCAGAGACTGGGTCCTGTTGCCTCTCCATGCAGAACCATGGACCACCACTATGGGATCCTCCCCCTCCTACTGTAAGTTGCTCTCCAGCCCACAGCAGATTCACCTAACAAGCACGTCTTTCGGGACTTGTGGGAGGAAACCGGAGCACCCGGAGGAACCCCACACAGACACGGGGAGAACATGCAGACTCCGCACAGACAATGACCCAAGCCGGGAATCGAACCTGGGACCCTGGCGCTATGAAACAACAATGCTAACCACTGTGCTACCGTGCTGCCCCAAAGATCAACTCACTAGGCACCACTGAGGTATAAAGAAATGAGGGCAGAGTTGGATGGAATGGACTGGGAAAGTGTAATGAGGGGGCCCATATAATCACCTGTGTCGGCTTTGTGAGCCAGTCTTTAGTTGACTGAACTGCTAGCAGCACTGTTTGTAGCTGCTCCTGTAATATCGTTATTGTAAATAAATATTGTTGTGGTGACGGAACTCCTGCCTCCCGTGGATTTCTACAGAAAGGATTAACCTAATAAATGGTTGATCAACAGCAGACATTTCTGAAAATAGCTCATGACTCAGAACAAAGATATAGTGAGCAAGAAGGATTCTAGGAAGGGGATAAATTAGCCATGATTAAGCAAGGATAGCTATGGATAGTATTAAACTAAAAGAAAAAAATAAAGGCTGGAATTCTCCGGCCGTTGGGATTCTCTTTTCCTGGCAGCAGCCCACCCCCGCCCATGGGTTGCCTGGTGGGCGTGGCTTCAATAGGAAATCCCATTGACAAGCAGAGGAAGAAAGAATTCCGCTGCCAGGGAATGGCATGCCGCCAAGAAACACACAGCCCATATTGTGACAAAAATTAGTGGCAAACCAGAGGATTGGGAAAATCTTGAAAACAAACAAAAGATGACCAAATAAATTATAGAGGGAGAAGATAACCTATGAGGATAAACTAGCAAGTGATATAAAAACAGACAATAAGAAGAGCTTCTTTAAATATATAACAAGGAAGAGAGAGAAGCCAAAATGAACTTAAGCCCCTGAGAGAATGGGATTGGGAATTAATAATGGGGAATAATGGAGCCAGTAGATGTAATATATTTGGATTTCCAAAAAGTGTTTAATAATGTTCGACACAAAAGGCTACTGACTAAGATAAGAGCTCATGGTGTTGGGGGTGGTATAGTAGCATGCATAGAGGATTGGCTAACTGATAGTAAACAGAAAGTTGGGATAAGAAGAGCATTTTCAGGATGGCAACCTGTAACCAATGTAGTGCCACAGGGATCAGTGCTGGGGCCACAAAAATTTAGAATATATCTTTATGCCTTGGACGAGGGAAGTGAATGTACTATGGCCAAGTTTGCGGATGACACAAAAATATGTGGGAAGGCAAGTGGTCAGGATGACTCCAATAATCTACAGAGGGAGATAAACAGGTTAAGTAAGTGGGCAAAAACTTGGCAGGTGGAATATAATGTCGGAAAATTTGAAGTTATGCACTTTGATAGGAAGAATAAAGGAGCTGACTATTATTTAAAATCACAAAAAGCGAGCATGCAAGTTCAGCAGTAATTGGGAAGCAATGGAATGTTGGCCTTTATTTCAAAGGGAATAGAGTATGAAAATAGGGATGTCTTGCTAAAACTATTCGAGGCACCAGTTAGACCACATCTGCAATAATGTGTTCCGTTTTGGTCCCCTTATCTATGGAAAACTATATTGGCATTGGGGCAGTCCAGAGAAACTTCACTAGGTTGATCCCGGGTATGGAGCGATTTTCTTACGAGAGGTCAAGTAGGTGGGGTTCAGAAGAATGAGAGGTGACCTTATTGAGACATATAGCATTCTCAGTGGCGTTTAACAGGGTTGACGCTGAGAGGTTGCTTTCCCTTTTGGGAGGGGCTAGAATCAGAGAGTATAATCTTAGAGCAATAGGTCACCCATTTAAGAACAAAGAACTATACGGCACAGGATCAGGCCCTACGGCCCTCCAAGCCTGAGCCGACCATGGTACCTGCCTAAAACTAAAACCGTCTTCACTTACAGAGTCCATATCCTTCCATTCCCACCCTATTCATATATTTGTCTAGATGTCCCTTAAATGCCACAATCGTACCTGCTCCCACCACCTCCCCAGGTAACGCGTTCTATATATTTACTACCCTCTGTGTAAAAAAACTTGCCTCGCACATCTGTTCTGAACTTTTCCTTACGCACTTTAAACTTATGTCCCCTAGTACTTGACTCTCCTACCCCAGGAAAGAGCATCTGACTATCCACTCTGTCCATGCCACTCATAAACTTGTAGACCTCTATCAGGTTGCCTCTCAACCTCCGTCGTTCCAGTGAGAACAGAGTTTATCTAACCGCTCCTCATAGCTAATACCCTCCATACCAGGCAACAGCCTAGTAAACCACTTCTGCAACCTCTCCAAAGCATCCTACTCACAGCCTTCCAGTCAGAAAAGCACCCTTCTATGGCTACCCTCGGTATTCTGTGCCAAAACCAGTTCTGTATCCAACTTGCCAGCTCTCTTCTGATCTCATGTGACTTCACCTTTTGTACCAGTCTACCATGAGGTACCTTGTCAAAGGCTTTACTGAAGTCCATGTATAAATCTACTGCCTTTCTCTCATCTATCATCTTTCTAATTTAAGACAGAGGTTAGGAGAAATTGTTTCTTTCTAAGGGTACTGAATCTATGGAATTATTTACCATAGAGAACTGTAGAGTCTTTAAGTATATTCAGGGCTGAGATAGACAGATTTTTAATCAGTCAGTGAATCAAGGGTTATTGGGATAAGGGCAGAAAGTGGAGTTGAGGATTATATCAGATCAGTCATAATCTCATTGAATGGCAAAGCAGACAATATGAGCTGAATGGCCTACTTCTGCTCCTACATCTTATGGTTTAGATGTTTGACTAACGTGCCTATAGTTTGCTGCTTTCTGTCTCGCTCTTTTCAAGAACATACGAATTACATCTGCTATTTTCAAATTTAATGGGACCTTTCCAGAATCTAGGGAATTTTGGAAAATTACAACCAAGGCATCTACTATCTCACCAGTCACCTACTATCTCACCAGTCACTTATTTTAAGATCCTAGGATGCAGGACACCAGGTCCTGGAGATTTGTCAGCCTTTAATTCTAACAGTTTTCTCAATATAATTTCATTGTCGATTGTAATTTTCTTTCACCTCTTGATTTACATGCATTTCTGGGATGTTATTTGTATCTTCTACAGTGAGAACAGAAACAAAGGGCGCGATTCTCCGCACTCACGACGGGGCGGAGAATAGTGGGCGGCGCAAATTTTTACGGCGACGCTGGTCCGACACCCTCCCACTATTCTCCCCCCCTCACGCCCGCCCCCCGACACGAATCGCTGCTCGCCGTTTTTTTACGGCGAGCAGCGATTCTCCCCTGGCCAATGGGCTGATTTCCAAGGCCTTTACGGCCGTTTTCACGATTTTTAATACACCTGCTATACCAGTTCGTGAAAAAGGCAGCAAAGTGCCGTTCTGCACAACCATGCCACCGATTGGCAAGGCCGCACCACGGCCGTGCCAAGGGTGGCATGGGCCCGCGATCGGTGCCCACCGATCGCGGGCAGCGGGTCCGATTCCCGCGCACTCTTTCTCCCTCCGCCGCCCCGCAGGATAAGTCCGCGGGGCGGCTGAGGGGCATTACGGACCGCGCATGCGCGGGTCTGACGCATATGCGCGGATGACGTCATCCGCGCATGCACGGGTTGGAGTCGTCCAATCCGCGCATGCGCGGCTGACGTCATCATATGCGTCAGCCGTCGCTAACTTTGGCGCGCGGGCTTAGCGAAATTCGTTAAGCCCGCGATGCCGGAGTTCACGGGGCCGCGATGCTAGCCCCGACCGGGGAGCAGAATCGGGTCCCGGGAGGGGGCGCGGAGGCTGCCGTGAAATACGTCCGGTTTCGTGGCAGCCTTCACGACTCTCCGCCTTTGCGGAGAATCGCGCCCAAAGGGTGGGATTCTCCGACCCCCTGCCGGCAACCCGCCCCCGCCAGCCGCCGAATTCGCCAGCCCCCAAATATCCCCCCGACGTGAATCGCGCCACCCGCCTCGGAGAATGGCGAGGACCGGCGTGACGTAATGGGCCCCGGGGCCACCCGAATTCTCTGGCCCGCGATGGGCCGAGCGGCCGCCCGGTTTAGGCCCGTCCCGCCGGCGTAAATTAAGGTAGGTACTTACCGGCGGGATCCGGCCCCACGGGCGGCCTCCGGGGTCCTCAGGGGGGGCGCGGGGGGACCTGGCCCGCAATTGGAGCCCACTGATCTGCAGGCGGGCCTGCGCCATGGGGGCACTCTATTCCTCCGCGTCAGCCGCTGTAACAGTCCGCGATGGCCAATGCGGAGACGAACACCCCTGCGCATGTGCTGGGATGACGCCAGCACAGGCTGGCATGACGCCAGCACATGCTGGCACTCCTGCACATGCGCCAACTCGCGCCGGCCGGTGGAGGCCCTTTGATGCCAATTGACGTGGCGCCAAGCCCCTTCCGCGCCGGCCGGCGCTGCGCAAACCACTCCTTCGCATCGGAGTTGCCCGCCCTGCCGGTTCGCGGAGAATCCCGCCCAAAAATCTGTTTAATGTTTCCACCATTTTCTTATTTCCCAGACTCACTCTCTAGATGACCACCAGTCGCTTTAATTACTTATTTTCTTTTTGAAGACTTGTATAATCGATTACTATCTGTTTTTATATTTCTAGCTAGCTTTCTCTCATATTCTAATTCATCCCTTTTTAAAAAATCATTCATTGCCATTTTTAATATTCTGTCCAATCTTCTGATATACCTCTCCCCTTCACAGGATTGTACACCTTTGTTTTCAATTTGATATTGGCCGGAATTCTGCAGCCATTCTCCCCAGTGTGATTTTCTGGTCCAGCCAACGATGAACCCCTGCTGTGGGTTGACAGTGGCAGGACCAGAAGATCTCATTGTCAGCCTTGTCAGGCCACAACTCCTGATGTGAAACATCCCACGGGGGTTGCAGAAAATCCCAACCAATGTCTTTAACTTCTTTAGTTAGCCACAGATGGTGCGTCCTTCTCTAGTCTTTGTTTCTCACTGGAATGTATCTTTGTTGAGTGTTGTGAAATATCTCCTTTATAGTCTGCCATTGCATCTCTACCTTTAATCTAATTTCCCAGTTCACTTTAACCAGCTCGTCTTCAGACCCATACAATTGCCTTTAAGTTTAAAACACTCGTCTAAGACCCAAACTTCTCACTCTCAAACTGAATGTGAAATTCAACCATGTTATGATCACTGCTACCCAGAGATTCCTTCACCATGAGATTATTCATTAATTCTATCTCATTTCACATTACCAGGTCCAGAATAGCCTGCTCTTTGGATGGCTGCAAACATGCTTTTCTCAGAAAATGTCCCGAAAATATTCTAGGAACTTATCACCCAGGCTATCATTGCCAATCTGATTCATCTAATCTACATGCTGACTAAAACCACCTATAATCATTGCTGTACCTTTTTTTACAAGGCCCCATTATTTCTACCTGTATACTCCATCCTACAATGTTGTTATTGTTAGGTGATCTAGAAACTACTCCCACAGGTGACGTCCTACATTTGCTATTTCCTGAATCACCTTGCTGCCATGTCTCTGTAATGGGCAATTGCTATTAGATCATACATATTTATTTCAATTGAGCTGTCAATGGCACAATAGCATGGAAATCCAGAAGCTGCTGTTAATGAGTTAACATTTCCCCCATAGAATTCACTGCAGTGGTTAACAAAAAGTACAAACCCCATTGTCTTCATAATTGGGTAAAAACATCTCAACACTGTTGGTCACGCGTGAGCTTTGGTGAGTTCATGGAGTGTATCGAGCAGATGTTACACACTGTTGCCACTCTGCGTCGGTGGTGGAGGGAATGAATGTTTGTGGGAGGGATGTCAATCAAGTGGGCTGCTCGGTCCTGGATGATGTTGAGCTTCTTGAGCTTTGTTGGAGCTGCACTCACCCAGGGAAGTAGGGAGTGTTCCATCACACTCCTGCCTTGTGCTTTTACTGAGCTTTGGAAATCAGGTGGTGAGTTACTCACTGCAGGATCCCTTAGCCTTTCACCTGCTCTTGTAGCCACAGTATTTCAAGTTGATTGAATTTTTCGAAGAGGTGACCAGGTGTGTAGATGAGGGAAATGCATTTGACATAGTCTACTTGAACTTCAGCAAGGCTTTTGATAAGGTCCTACATGGGAGACTGAGAGCAAACGCAAGAGCCCGTGGGATCCAAGGAAACTATGCCACATTGGATCCAGAATTGTCTGAGTGATACGAAGTAGAGGATGATGGCCGAGAGGTGGTTTTCTGACTGGAAGCCTGTGCCCAGTGGGGTTCTGCAGGGATCTGTGTTGGGGCCCTTGCTTTTTGTGATTTAGACCTAAATATAGGGTCTAATTAGACCTAAATATAGACCTAAAAAAGAGGGTTGATCAGTAAGTTTGTTAATTATACAAAAATTGGTGGGGTGGTAAATAGTGAGGAGGATAGTCTTAGATTTCAAGAGGATATAGACGGGCTGGTCAGATGGGCTGATCAATGACAAATGGAATTTAATACGGATAAGTGTGATTTGATGCACTTGGGAAGGACAAACAAGCAAGAGAATGTGTGATAAAAGGCAGGAGGACCCTGTGAAGCTCCGAGGATCAGAGGGACCTAGGTGTGCATGTACCCTTAAGGTATGCTACCTTAAGGTAGCAGGGCAGGTAGATAAAGTGGTTAAGAAGGCATATGGTATACTTGCCTTTATTAGCCGAGGCATATAGTTTAAGAGCAGGGCAGTTATGCTGGAACTGCATAAAACGTTGGTTAGGCCACAGCTAGAGTATCTTGTGCAGTTCTGGAATCTACATTATAGGAGGGACGTGGGAGCACTAGAAAGGGTGCAGAGGAGATTTACCAGGATGTTTCCTGGGCTGGAGAGTTTTAATTATGAAGAGAGATTGGGTAGACTGGTGTTTACCTTGGGTAGACTGGTGTTGTTTACCTTTGAGCAGAGGAGACTGAGGGGGACATGATTGAGATGTATAAAATTATGAGTGGTATAGATAGAGTAGACAGGGGAGAAACTTTTCCTCTTGGTAGAGGGATCAATGACCAGGGACATGGATTTAAAGTAAGGGACAGGAGGCTTAGAGGGGATGTGAGGAAATATGTTTTTCACCAAGAGGGTGGTGGGAGTCTGGTACTCGCTGCCTGAAAGGGAGGTGGAGGCAGAAACCCACATAAGATTGCAGTCGGATTTAGATGTACACTTGCGATGCCAAGGCACACAAAGCTATTGGCAAAGTGCTAGAAAATGGCATTAGAATCATTAGGTGGTGGTTTTTGACTGGCGCAGACATGATTGGCTGAAGGGCCTTGGCTGTGCAACAGACCTCTATGCTTAGTTCAGTTGAATTTATGGTCAATGGTAACCCCCAGGATACTGATGGTGGGGGATTCAGCAATGGCAATGTCATTGAATATCAAAGGGTGTTGGTTAGTTCCTCTCTTGTAGAAGATGGTCAATGCCTGGCACTTGTGTGGCACGAATGTTACTCGCCACTTGTCAGCCCAAGCCTGGATATTGTCCAAGTCATGCTACATCTGGATATGGACTGCTTCAGTGTCTGAGAATCACAAATCTGAACATTGTGGAGTCATCAGCGAACACTTCTGACGTTCTGATGAAAGGGAGGTCATTGATGAAGCAACTGAAAATGGTTGGGCCTGGGACACTATCTTGAGAAACTCCTGCAGTGATGTCCTGGAATTGAGATAATTTACCTTCAACCACCACAACCATCTTCCTTTGTGCCAGGTACGACTCCAACCAGTGGACAGTTTTCCCCCTGATTCCCATTGATGCCAGTTTAGCTAGGGTTCCTTGATGTCATACTTGGTCAAATGCTGCCTTGATGTCAAGGACAGTCACCTTCACCTCTGTTCACCTATCAATCTCCATGTGCAACATAGTGCATCTATCTACATGATTTGTCCATCAGCATAACCTCCATTACAAGCCCACTGACTCCCACAACAACCTTGACTATAGATCTTCACACCCCACATCCTGTAAGGACTCCATCTCCATTCTCCCAGTTCCTTTGCCTCCGTTGCATCTGTTCTGATGATGCCACTTTCCAAAACAGCGCTGCTGACATGTCTTCATTCTTCATTAATTGTGGTTTCCCACCCACCATGGTTGACAGAGCTCTCAACTGTGTCCTACCCATCTCCCATATCTCTGCATTCACCCCTCACCCTCCCTCCCAGAACCAGGATAAGATCCCCCTGGTCTTCACTTTTCACACCAACAGCTTCTGCATTCAAAGAATCATCCGCGCAAGTTCCGCTAACTCCAGCATGATTCCACCACCAACACATCCTTCTCTCACTCCCCCTGCCAGCATTCCACAGGGACTGTTCACTTTGGGGTATCGTGGTCCGCTCATCCATCATCCCCAACACCTCACCCTCTTCCCACGGCATCTTCCCATGTAATCGCAGAAGGTGCAATACCTGCCTCTTTACCTCCTCCCTGTTCACCATCCAGGGCCCAAACACTCTTTTCAGGTGAGGCAGTGTTTCACGTGCACCTTCTTCAACCTAGTCTATTGCATTAGCTGCTCTACATTGGAGAAACTAAACGCAGACTGGGTGACTGTTTTGCCATTTCAACTCACTGTCCTGCTCTAATGCCCAAATGCCAGTCCTTGGCCTGCTGCAATGTTCCAGTGAAGCCCAATGCAAACTAAAATTTGTGAAGCCCAGTACAAAATTATGAGAAGTATGGACAGGGTGGATAGCAACAAGATTTTTCCAAGATTGGGGGTGTCAATTACAAGGGGTCACGATTTCAAGGTAAGAGGGGGAAAGTTTAAGGGAGATGTGCGTGGAAAGTTTTTTACGATGGGTCGTTCTTTGTACAATGTGTGCAGGAGGGTTTTCTGACACAATATGTTGACAGGCCAACAAGAGGTGAGGCCACTTTGGATTTGGTTTTGGGTAATGAACCAGGCCAGGTGTTAGATCTGGAGGTAGGTGAACACTTTGGAGACAGTGACCACAATTCGGTGACCTTTACGTTAGTGATGGAAAGGGATAAGTATACCCCGCAGAGCAAGAGTTATAGCTGGGGGAAGGGCAATTATGATGCCATTAGACATGACTTAGGATGTGTTGGTTGGAGAAGTAGGCTGCAAGGGTTGGGCACACTGGATATGTGGAGCTTGTTCAAGGAACAGCTATTGCATGTTCTTGATAAGTACGTACCAGTCAGGCAGGGAGGAAGGGGTCGAGCGAGGGAACCGTGGTTTACCAAAGAAGTGGAATCTCTTGTTAAGAGGAAGAAGGACGCCTATGTGAAGATGAGGCGTGAAGTTTCAGTTGGGGCGCTTGATAGTTACAAGGAAGCGAGGAAGGATCTAAAGAGAGAGCTGAGACGAGCAAGGAGGGGACATGAGAAGTCTTTGGCAGGTAGGATCAAGGAAAACCCAAAAGCTTTCTATAGGTATGTCAGGAATAAAAGAATGACTAGGGTAAGAGTAGGGCCAGTCAAGGACAGTGGTGGGAAGTTGTGTGTGGAGGCTGAGGAGATAAGCGAGATACTAAATGAATACTTTTCGTCAGTATTCACTCAAGAAAAAGATAATATTGTGGAGGAGAATGCTGAGACCCAGGCTATTAGAATAGATGGCATTGAGGTGCGTAGAGAAGAAGTGTTGGCAATTCTGGACAAGGTGAAAATAGATAAGTCCCCGGGGCCGGATGGGATTTATCCTAGGATTCTCTGGGAAGCCAGGGAAGAGATTGCTGAGCCTTTGGCTTTGATTTTTAGGTCATCATTGGCTACAGGAATAGTGCCAGAGGACTGGAGGATCGCAAATGTGGTCCCTTTGTTCAAGAAGGGGAGTAGAGATAACCCCGGTAACTATAGGCCGGTGAGCCTAACGTCTGTGGTGGGTAAAGTCTTGGAGAGGATTATAAAAGATACGATTTATAATCATCTAGATAGGAATAATATGATTAGGGATAGTCAGCATGGTTTTGTGAAGGGTAGGTCATGCCTCACAAACCTTATCGAGTTCTTTGAGAAGGTGACTGAACAGGTAGACGAGGGTAGAGCAGTTGATGTGGTGTATATGGATTTCAGTAAAGCGTTTGATAAGGTTCCCCACGGTCGGCTATTGCAGAAAATACGGAGGCTGGGGATTGAGGGTGATTTAGAGATGTGGATCAGAAATTGGCTAGTTGAAAGAAGACAGAGAGTGGTAGTTGATGGGAAATGTTCAGAATGGAGTTCAGTTACGAGTGGCGTACCACAAGGATCTGTTCTGGGGCCGTTGCTGTTTGTCATTTATAAAAATGACCTAGAGGAGGGCGCAGAAGGATGGGTGAGTAAATTTGCAGACGACACTAAAGTCGGTGGAGTTGTAGACAGTGCGGAAGGATGTTGCAGGTTACAGAGGGACATAGATAAGCTGCAGAGCTGGGCTGAGAGGTGGCAAATGGAGTTTAATGTGGAGAAGTGTGAGGTGATTCACTTTGGAAAGAATAACAGGAATGCGGAATATTTGGCTAATGGTAAAATTCTTGGTAGTGTGGATGAGCAGAGGGATCTCGGTGTCCATGTACATAGATCCCTGAAAGTTGCCACCCAGGTTGATAGGGTTGTGAAGAAGGCCTATGGTGTGTTGGCCTTTATTGGTAGAGGGATTGAGTTCCGGAGCCATGAGGTCATGATGCAGCTGTACCAAACTCTGGTACGGCCGCATTTGGAGTATTGCGTACAGTTCTGGTCGCCTCATTATAGGAAGGACGTGGAAGCTTTGGAACGGGTGCAGAGGAGATTTACCAGGATGTTGCCTGGTATGGAGGGAAAATCTTATGAGGAAAGGCTGATGGACTTGAGGTTGTTTTCGTTAGAGAGAAGAAGGTTAAGAGGTGACTTAATAGAGGCATACAAAATGATCAGAGGGTTAGATAGGGTGGACAGCGAGAGTCTTCTCCCGCGGATGGAGGTGGCTAGCACGAGGGGACATAGCCTTAAATTGAGGGGTAATAGATATAGGACAGAGGTCAGAGGTGGGTTTTTTACGCAAAGAGTGGTGAGGCCGTGGAATGCCCTACCTGCAACAGTAGTGAACTCGCCAACATTGAGGGCATTTAAAAATTTATTGGATAAGCATATGGATGATAAGGGCATAGTGTAGGTTAGATGGCCTTTAGTTTTTTTTTCATGTCGGTGCAACATCGAGGGCCGAAGGGCCTGTACTGCGCTGTATCGTTCTATGTTCTATGTACGCAGAGGATGGTGGGTGCCTGGAACACTTTGCCAGCGGAGGTGGTAGAGGCAGGCACGATAGCATCATTTAAGATGCATCTAGACAGATATATGAACGGGCGGGGAACAGAGGGAAGTAGAACTTGGAAAATAGGAGACAGGTTTAGATAAAGGATCTGGATCGGCGCAGGCTGGGAGGGCCAAAGAGCCTGTTCTTGTGCTGTAATTTTCTTTGTTCTTTGTTCTTAGCACCTCATCTTCCGATTGGGCATGTTCCAACCTTCAGGACTTAACATGGAGTTTAACAACTTCAGGCTGTGAATTCTCTCCTCCACCGTCATCCCATTTTTATTTCTATCAATTTATTTTCATTTCTTCTAGCAATCTGTTTTTCCCACGCCCTCAAATCCCATCCTTCCCTACCTCACCACACTAAGGCTATCTGTTCCCTGTTCCAAGTTGTCCTTTGACACACTACTTACCTCTGTTGTGCCATTAACACATTCTGATCTGTTAGTGTGCCATTATCAGCATGCTTCTTCATCATTATCACCACCATTTACATTCACTTTGTCTTTTTGTCCATAACATCTTTGTCAATCTCCACCTATCACTGGCCCTCTATCCAGCCCCATTGTTGCCTCAATGTGGAGCATCAAACAAATTTGTACAAAATTGAGATGATTTGAAAAGATAAATATCAAAGCATATTTCAACTGGTTGGTGAATTTTCAAGAAGAAAAACAACTAGGATTAGCTGTAGAAGCATAATGAAAGTTTAAATTGTTTTTATATAAAGGATTATTAAAATATGAAATGCATTACAAGGGGCTATCAATCAGTCATTTCAATAAGAAAAGGGAGCAGGTGTCGACCATATGGCCCCTTGAGACTGCTCCACCTGATCACAATTCGCTGCCCCAAAACTTCACTCAGCCGCAGTTCAAAATGTTAAACTTCTCATCTAAACACATGTTGGTCCTGAAAGGTTAATGAAACACTGAATTAAGAGACCATAAAAAATGTTGTTTGCTGTCATTCCCCAAATAGGAAGTGCACACTGCACATGTGCCATCTAAGTCTGCATGTGGTTTGCTGTGATTTACAGGATACAGTGGGAGGGATTCTCTAATCCCGCAGCAGAGTGTCCACGCCGTCGTAAACATGACGGCGTGAATGGGCCGCTGCCAGGACTAATTCTGGCCCCTACAGGGGCTCTGCGGAGAATTGCGTGCCGGCGTTGGGATGGCGTGGCCTGGTCGCGGGGATTCTCCGGCCCGGCCCAGGACTGGGAGAATCCCATCCAGTAACTCCTGACCAATATTTTACAGTACAGAACGTTACTAAAAATGAGTGAATCAGAGCCAAGCAGAAAACATAGCAGGCAAGTGATGACACTTGAACAAAAAGTCACACTCTTAAGTAGACTAAAAAAATGGTGCAAATGCTATCCTGTTGGCCATGGAATACTCTGTGAATGAATCCACAACCAAGTATGTGCACAGTCTGCCTTATGATTAGCAAGTGGTGGAAATGGTTTGGGAATCAGGAGATGGGTTACTCACCGTAAATACACAGCCTCTCAGATGATTTTGTAGCCACAGTATTGATGTGATATTCCAGTTAAATGTCTTGCCAATAGTGATCCCAAGGATATAAGTGGTGAGGAATCCAGCGATGGTAATGACAAATGGCAGTGATTGGAGTCTCTCTTGGTGGAGATAGTCATTGCTTGGCACTTTTAATGTACGAATGTCACTTGCCACTTATCAGCCCAAGCCTGACTGTTGTCAGATCTTGCAAGCAAATACTGCTCAATACCTGAGTAGTTGCAAATGTAACTGGACACAGTCCACTTCTCATCCTCACGTCTGGCATTATGATAGAAGGAAACAGTTGAAGATGGTTGGACCTATGGCACTGTGCTGAGGAATGCATGCCCAGTCGGACAGAGCCCTGGGCTGATTGGCCTCCAACAGCTAAATCGTATCAAGTATGACTTCACATAGTGGAGAATTTTCCCCCCGATCCTTATTGACTTCAATTTTACTTGGGGTCCTTGACGGCAGACTTGGTCAAATGCTGCCTTGATATCAAGGGCAGTCACTCACCTTACTTGTGGAACTCAGATCTGTGTTGTCCATGTTTGGACCAAGACTGTAAATAATGATAGAGTTGATTTGTCCAGGTAGAACCCAAACAAAGCACCTGTGAGCTGGTTATTACTGTGCAAGTGCTGGTTGATAGCACAGTTGATAGCACCTTCTATTACATTATTGATGATTGAGAGTAGCCTGATGGCACAGTAATTGGCCAAATCGGATTTAGAATCAGAGAATGTTAATGGTGCAGATGGAAGCCATTTGCCTGAATTGGTCAAAACAAAATGAGCTACCCAGCCGAATCTCATTTTTCAGCAATTGGTTCAGATTACAGTACTTCAGGTGCACACCACCTAAATCAAATTAGGTCTTCTGCCTCTACCAACCATTCAGGCAGTGAGTTCCAGACCACTACTGTGCCCTGGGTGAAAATGTTTTTCCTAATTTCCTTAATAATCCTTCTTCCAATCACTTTAAGTCTATGCTGACAGGTCACTGACCACTCTGCTAAATAGGTCCTGGGCACCCAGTCACAATTTTGAATATTTCAATCAAATCTCCCCTCAGCTTCCTCTGTTCCAAGAACAACCCCATCCGACCCACACTTTCCTCATAGCTGCAATTTTCCAGTCATGGCAACCAGAGCCTGGGAGAGGAGGTGCAGCCAGTTCAAAACACCAAGGCCCGGGGACAATCAGATGCCCAGGCTTTGTGTTAGAAATGGTGTTCATCCAGCCTGAGCTACAAACCTGAAATCCCATCTGACAGTTCCGATTTTTTTTTTTAAGTTTGTCTTTCAGGTCAGTTTTACTGAGTTGCTGCTTTGCTGCTTCTGACCTTTGGGAAGCTGATGGTTCCAATTTCTCTTTGTTGCCCGTAGGTCAAACATGACAGTAGAGGAGTGATTGGAGGAACAGCAGGCGCGGGAAAGACAGAGTTGCTCATCCAATAACAGATCCTGCTTCTCCTGTTTGTGCACTGGCCTCCAATTCTCCCAATAACATTCAGTGAATATAGACCTGATCAATTACTCCAGAATTTATGAATTCAACTCATGCGAAAGAAAGGAAACCAGGATGATCAGCAAAAGAGGATGTGCATTTAGAGATGGTAAGACCAGGGGAGGGGGGGGGGGGGAGGGGAGGGGGAGGAGGGGAGGGAGGGGGGAAGGGGAGGGGGAAGGAGGGGAGGGAGGGGAGGGGGGGAGGGGAGGGGAGGAGGGGAGGGGGGGAGGGGAGGGGGGAGGGGAGGGGGAGGGGAGGGGAGGCGGTAAAGAGAAAGAAAGCCAATGGGTTGGAAATAAAACCACATCGGCCATAGCGAGCTAAGGATAGACAAAAGTTTAAATGGGAATCTGTGCAGAGATGAGAGGCAAAGCAGCAAAGTTTTCTTGGGCCCTCAGGTTTTACAGGTATCCTTTGTGGGCTGGAATCAAAACTTGTCCGTTCAAGATTTCCATGGAAATCTGTCTGTTTATGGCTTCAAGGGAATCAGATAAATAATTGTGCTTTTGAACTTAAAAATCCATGAAAATAAAATTAATATTCTTGAGAGACCAGTGCAGAACAGCATTTCTGTTGTCATAACTAATTATTTGCATACCTATTATAAATAGTTAGGGTTTTCAGCAGCATCAAATTTATGAGCTTAAAAGGCGTCTTTCAGCTGCATGCAGTGAACAATTTGTGATGACACCTTCCAGGAGGTCAAGGAGTAGAAAATGAAAGCACAACAAGGAATCTCCACTGGTAACGAGGCCAGAGCAGGCCTGGGGGTGCAGGCCCAAGGCAGCTGTCACCTAAAGCTCATGCCAGGCTGGACCTGGCTGTCATCCAGGTCTGCAGCATAAGCCACTCACAAGGAACTAGAACTTTGCTTCTAGTGATGCTGGAGTTACTTTGAGTGAAGCAAGTGTCCAGGAAGGGAGGAGGGTGCTTAAGTGGCAGCAAGTGAATGGGAGAGTCCTCCTCCCCACTCTCCCTCCCTCTTTCCCTTCGACAACTCTCCAGCAATGAAATAATGCAAGCTGCAACATCGAGACAGCTTATCTTTTCTATGCAGAACAGGTCATCAAAATATATAAAACAAAACCAGAGGTTTTCTTGCAATCTCAGTTGCAGGTATTGAATGTTTCCCCCAAATGTGAATTTACTGTCACCGTGTACATATGAGGCAATGTACAGAACATGTTAATGAAGCAGCCACTGAAATCAGTGTTATCATCTGCAGTATTATAAACTAATAGGATACTTTATCAAATTAACAATATTGTAATATTCTGGGTTGCATAATAGTCACAGTGGGAGCACATAAACCAACATTGCATTATATTGCTACTGTTCTTTATCAATGACCCATGCTTAATATATATCAGACAACATTTGTAACCAAATGCCAACAATGGGCGTTATCATTTTACTCTGACCTTTCTGTGATTGTTTGGTGAATTGATTGTTGAATCCTGAAAACGGAAAAAAATAACATTCATGATTTAGGGGGAGGGCTAAAGTGGGAGAGTCTAGGACCAGAGGACATAATCTCAAGTGAGGTGTTTTCCATTTAAGAGAGAGGAGAGGAATTTCTTCTCTCAGAGGGTCGTGAATCTATGGAATTTGTTACAGCAGAGAGCTGTAGAGGCTGGGTTGTTAAGTGTGTTCAAGGCTGAGATAGACAGATTTTTAATCAGCAATAGAATCAAGGGTTATGGGGATATGGTGGGAAAATGGAGTTCAGGATTAGCTAATCAGATCAGTCATGAACTCATTGAATGGTGGAACAATCTTGATGGACCAAATGGTCTACTTCTGCTTCTACGTCTTATGTGGGGGGAGGAATAAGGGACCCAGAAAGAGAAGTACTGGGGCCAATGTTTTCTCTTCCTGGCCCTGCTGTCAACACTTTCCTAAATTCCCGTTGTACCCTCTAGCATCATTGCATCTTTTCTGTGATGAGGTGACCAGAGCTACACTTCCAGTCACAAAAACATCCATCAACAATTATCCTTCGTTTCTTGCCACTGAGCCAAATTTTCTTCCAGCTTGCCACATTCTGCTGGAACTTATGGGCTTTTTTTAACCAGTCTGCCATGTGGGACTTTGTCAAAAGCCTTACTAAAGTCTACGTAGACCACATCAACTGCACTACCCTCATTAATCCTCCTTGTTACTTCCTCAAAAAATGCAATCAAGTTAGTCAGGCATGACCTTCACTTAACAAATCCTTGCTGACTATCCTTGATTAATCCATGCCTTTCCAAATTTATCCTGATTCTCAGAATTGATTTTAAAAATCTGCACACTACTGAAGTCAAACAGATTCGCTCCCTTTTTTAAATAAAGATACTATTTTTACAGATCTCCAATCCTGCATCTAGTAAGGATTGGAAAATGATGGTCAGATCTTCTGTTAAATTTACCTCTGCCTTCTTTTAACAGCTTTGGATGCGATTTATTTCATCTGACCATGGTGACTTATCCATTTTCAAGGCTGCTAATCCCCTTAATACTCACTCTCTCCCTATGTTTATCGTATCCAATGATTCACACGCCTGCTCCTGAACTACAACTTCTGCATTGTCCTCTTCTTCTATGAAAATAGATGTGAAGTATTCATTAAGAACCATACCCACATCTTCTACCTCCATGCATAGGTTACCTTTTTGTTTTTTTATGGGTCCTACACTTACCGGAGTCATCCTCTTACTCTGACTGTTTTGATAAAACATCTTTGGGCTCACCTTCATTTTGCTGGTCAATATTTTTGAATGCCCTCTATTTGCTTTCCTAATTTCCTTCATGATTTCAACCCCCCCCCCCCCCTCCCCTTTCTATATTGCTCTTGGCTTTCTGTAATATTGAGTTCTCTGTGTCTGACATAAGCTTTCCTTTTCCACCTTTGCCTGTAAGCACCGTGACATCGAGGGAGCACTTTATCTAAATGTCCCACCCTCTTTCTTTGTGACATATTTACTCTGAACCCCTTTAATCTGCACTTTGAAATTGTCCCATTATTCTGCCACTGATTTACCTTCAAGTTGTTTCCAATCCATTTTTACAAAATCACTCCTCAATTTCATAAAATTGGCCTTGTCCCAGTTTAGAACTTGAGCTCTTGTTTTATGCCCTTTTCCATAATTACGTCAAAAATGAACGGAATTATGACCACTACCACCAAAATACTCTCCCGCTGCTATGCCTTATACCTCCCTCGCTAAAACCAAGTCCAAACCCACGCCCTCTCTTGCTGGACTTGCTACAGACCAGCCAAGTGAGTTCTCCTGAATGCCCCTTAAGAATTATGTCCCCTCCATTCATTTTACACAAATACTATCCTAGTTAATATTTGTCCTGCTTTATGTGGACAAAACATTTTCTCCTTTGTCAGATGGATGCAGCATTGTAGTAGTACTGGAAGAACTTTGCTCGGGGCATAACAAATTCTTGAGCACAAGTCTTCAGCACTACAGCCCATAGCTATTGCTGTACACTCCACCATTTCTTGATGGCATGCAGGAAATCAAATTGGCTTGGACACTCATTGGCCCACAGAGGGCACCCCAGCAGCAATGGCCACTGCTGTGGTATTAGCACTACGTACTCTCAGTGAAACCTCTCCCCTCATCAGGGCCCGCCTGATTGGCACTGGCATCCCAGATGGCGTTGAGGGTGTACAGCCATTGGATGTGTCCTCGTCCTGTAGTTGCAACCCCTGGTGGTGATCACTGCTCCTGGTGACATTACTCAGCTGTTAGTCCTCTGAGTAGGCTGGCTGCTCTCAAGGGCTGTCCCACAAACCTTAATAAAATGGCAGCCAGTACAATGTGTCCCTGGGTCCCATTGCACGCCATGGCAGACCTCTTCCCCTGCTTTCATTCCTGGCAGCAGGACCCCTGCCATTTCCAAGGGGGGGGGGGGGGAATCAGCCATTGTCTTTGAAATTCTTCCAACCACTTATTATCCATAACACACATCAGGTTATTCATTTCCCTGTAGCTCATTGGTATGTAATCTGTTAAATATACCTTCCAGTCCTGTGGCATATTATAATTGCCTTATTCCCTCTATTTCAAGTTTAATTGACATTTGCAAACTTCCATGTCAAAACATCCTCAGCATTCGGTGGCAAAGTCCAAAATCCTAAATTCATCCATTCGAAGATTGTATAATTGTTTTAATGATTTTGCCTCTTCGAGCTGAAGGATTCGGTGATAGGAAAGAGTACTTTGTGCATCCTGTTAACATTTGGCATTCCCGGGTCAGGAACGAGACAAGCTACATGTGGAGTTAAACTCGCCATGCCCTGCCTAAACAATACACCCAAACCTTCAATCTTAGAACAGTATCACCCCCTGCTGCACCGCGGAGTTTTCCTACTTTCTACTATAAACATCCCAGTGCCCGATTCACATGAATTCTGATGGTCAGCAGAAGCAGCAGGATTTTCATTTCACTATTTTGGACAGGATGAAAAGTGAAGTGGTGAAACAGCACTTTCTACTCAGTACCTTGCAATTTCTTTTAAGCAAATATTATCCTGGCTTAACACTAACACTTCCAGCCTATCGCTCGCCCCTCGCCCCCGCCCCATGTTAGATCTATCCACCAAGAAGACGAGTTCACAACTCATCTTTCCCAAGCCTGATACCAGATCCCCTCGATAATCATCTGAAAAGAGCTGGTCAAACAAATCGTTTTTTTATTATGGTCTGATTAAAGGCAGACTCGCGCACAACTAAAGTGGTCAGTTCGAATACACATACATTGCCAATTAGCAGATAGGTGACAATGGATGGTTTACATTTTAAACGACTCATTATTAAACAAATGCACCTTCACTCTCTCTGCAAAACATCCCGGGAGACCCACAAAGGCATGAAAGGGAACTCCTAGCAAATCTACCCAACATCTTGCTGCAGTTTGCGTTTTGCCGCGGTTCTGAACGCCGGCGTGTCATTTCATCATTAACATGCTGATATGGGACAGAAAGTGGAGCGGGTTTCGTCGCATCCGCCGGTTACTGAACTTAATACTGTATGTCCTTGATTGAAAATGTGAAACACTGTGAAGAATCTATGGTGCCGATATGATATCCGAATGAGAGAATCGCCCGAGAGCTTTCTGCAGAGATCGGCTAAGGCAAAGTCATTCAAAACTGAATGGAAAGTATCAAACCTGGAATATGCAAATATGAGTATTTAAATTGTCTTCCAAACAAGCTTTGCCAACTCATTCTTTAAAAACACATTTTGTAGCTGCATTGACAAGTACTTTGGCGTCATGGGGGGGGGGGGGGGGGGGGCTGGAATTCAGGGCAGTTTTACAGCGATCACAGAAACCAAAATTGGTGTGGCTGGTGCCTTTCACAGTCTCAGGAAGATTGGTAGAAAACTGAATTTAAGACAGTTTCGAGTCTCACAGAATCTTACATGAAATGTGAATTATTGTTTACTCCAAGAGAGATGCATTTTAAACCCCATTGGAAAAAAAAACCCTTACATATGATTTTCAAACATTCCCAAAGTGCATCAATTTGAAGGAATACGTACGGAATAAATCACCCCCTTGTCCAGTTTCCCAAAGCTAGGTTAATTGTCAGCTAGAACGTGTCCACTAAAACAACCTCACTCTTATTTGATGTTCACTTTGCAATGTTTCCAACTTTCTAAGCTTCGGTAAACCATCTGCTCAGGAAACAATATCAAACGAGAAGACTTTGCTCGAATGGGACCTCCCTTCCTGCCAAATCCTTTAAGGATTTGATGGTTAAAACTCAAATGGATCGTCTCTCTGCTCCTCCCCCACCGGCGCCCGTGTGCTCTCGGCTGCTCATCACCTACCGGAGAAGTCCGAAGAAGTTTCCGCAAAGCTGCCCAGCCAAACCAGACCCATCACTCTCAGCAAGATCGCATCCAAACGTGAGCAACGCGCATCTGGGCGCAACATCCTTGAATCAAACCGTGCGATTTGTTTTCCACACTATCCCTTGGTCAGTTATTCATTCGGGCAGGTCATGTTTCCAAGCTGGTGTTTCACTGCTGCCAGCTGATCCCATTGCTGGAACACAGAGCGGCGCTGGCTGCTGGTGAGAGTAACGAGCGAGCAGCGCAGCTCAGTGACTGAGGGTGAAGCTGACAGGCTCCTTCCCACCTGAGGAAGCAGCTTCCCCACAGGTCCTAACGCCCCTCCCTCCCACACCTTTCCAGGGCAAGCCACGAAATCACTTTCTGCATTCATTTTCCACCTTCGCCCATGCCCATGTGCATTTTAACAATAATAACTAATGTCACAAATGGGCTTACATTAACACTGCAATGAAGTTACTGTGAAATTCCCCAGATGCCACATTCCGGCTCCTGTTCGGGTACACGGAGGGAGAATTCAGAATGTCCAATTCACCTAACAAGCATGTCTTTTGGGACTTGTGGGAGGAAACCAGAGCACCTGGCGGAAATCCAAACACACACGGGAGAGCGTGCAGACTCCACACAGATAGTGACCCAAGCCGGGAATCGAACCTGGGACGCTGGCGCTGTGAAGCAGCAGTGCTAACCACTGTGCTACCGTGTCGCCATCCTTCCAGTTGTTCTCTCATTCGAGGCCACGACATTTATTTCAACAACACATAATTCAAGCTACATGGACTTGAACAGTCATTTTCAGTGCTGATGGAATCATTTTAAGGAAAGTCTCCATGTGATGTTATCTCCCTAAAATAGCGTTTCTTATTGATAGCCCTTGCTGCTAGATGATGCATTTCTAATTGCTTGTTTTAAGGTCACTGATTCACAGCAGTACATCACATTATTTAAATAATACTGCCAGTGAGTTTTGTTATGGGCCAGGGTTTAGAGAACCCCAAAGTGTATCATGGAGTTGCCCTGTCCCACAACCTTTGATAGATTGTGGTATGGGGAGCACATGGCTCACTCTACAGGTGGTACAGCAGAAATGGAAAGTATTTTAAAAGTAAAACAATGTTTATTCTATGAACTCAAGTTAACCTTTTTAAAACATACAGTGAACATCTTAGCAACCATTAATTCAAATACAACCCCCAAAGACCACAACACTAAGTAATCCTTACGTCCATACTACTTAAAAACAAAATCTTTAACAAAAGCACATCAGGTTAAAGTCACGACTGAAAACATTTATAATTCTGAATTCACCAAATGATCAAGAGATAGTCTTTTCGTGGCAGAGAGATCAACAGTGCTCCTGCTCTGTCTGGCCTCAGCTCCAACACTGAAAACGAAACTAAAACACACCCTGCAGTAAACAGCCTAAAATGAAAGTAAAAAGCTGACAGACAGCCCAACTCCACCCATACTCTGACATCACTGCAGTAGTATGAGCAGCCAAACATTTCTTAAATTTAGATTTCTTAAAATCTGACATTCTCATGACACCTCCCCCTCCCCAAGAAAAAAAATTATACCATCAACTTCAAGATGGTTTTATTTTTCACCTTTTCACTATCCTTTAAGAAATGCACACAGTAAATATACTTTTCATTTCAAAAAACAACACACGCAAACAGATATAATAATATAGTCCATTTATTTTCTTCTTCCTCCAACTGAACTCCTTCTCGATTGACAGTCTCTTTGAACAAGAATGTCTCTGCATGATCCGTCCATGTCTCTATGCCTCGGCATGTCTCTTTAAAGTCAGATACTGTAGTTCAATCTGATCACAGAGTCCGTTGTAATTCTCCATCACATGAGCATTGGGTATCACAGCTTTCAGGCAGTCAAATACCTGTTGAAACTCCCCTGTCCATTGAAATTTTCAACGTTTCTTCAGCAAGTCCATCAGTGGAGCAATCACGCAACAAAACCTTTGCATAAATGTTCGATCAAATCCATTCATGCCAAGAAATCGCATTATTTCCCTTCGTCTTGAGGGTATTGGAATCTCCTCAATAACTGTTGGTTTCAAATCCCGTGTGACCATTCGACCCTGTCCGATTGTATGGCCAAGGAAAGTGACTTGGGCTTTTCCAAATTCACTTTTGGCTAGGTATATCACTAAACCAGCCTCCTGAAGTCGATCAAATTAGATTAGATATTTTATTTTATTTTAAATGTTCTTTCCATGTCTGGCTGAAAATTACCAGATCGTTGATGTATACCGCACAATTGGGTAATCCTGAAAAAACTTTGTTAGTTAACCATTGAAATGTGGCTGGGCATTTTTCATGCCAAATGGCATAACTTTGAATTGTATATACCATCTGGAGTCACAAAAGCTGAAATCTCCTTCGCCCTTTCGGATAAAGGTACCTGCCAGTAACCTTTAAGTAAATCCAGTTTGGAAATAAAAGCTGATTGTCCCAATTTCTCAATGCAATCCTCCAAACGTGGGATAGGATAAGAATCCGATCTTGTAACTGCATTAACCTTTCTATAGTCCATACACAACCGTTGGGTACTGACTGGTTTAGGTACCATCACTATGGGTGAGCCCCATTGGCTGCAACCTACTTCAATTATGCCATTTTTAAGCATACTGTCAATCTCTTTGTTAACCTGTGCCAATTTTAAAGGGTTAAGTCTGAATGGATGTTGTTTGATTGGAATAGCATTTCCCACATCTACATCATGTATAGCCAATTTAGTACTTGCCAATTTATCTCCACAAATATGCCCATGTCATATCAATAACTCTTTCAGATCAGTTGTTTTTCCTCTGGAAGGTAACTCAACAATTTATCCCAATTTTTAAGAACATTCTCATTTTCCAGTTTAATTTTAGGTATGTTTAATTCACAGTCATCTGGATTTAGTTCGTCACTTTGAGTTAGAATCATTAAAACCACCTCCTTTTTCTCTCCTTCCCTTTCAAAGTACCTTTTAAGCATATTCACATGACACCTTCTATCTGGCGTTTTTATCACATAATTAACCTCACTTCATTTCCTTTCAATCTGATACGGTCCACAAAACCTTGCTTTCAAAGGTTCACCTACCACTGGTAACAACATTAAAACTTTATCTCCAATGGCAAAACTACGAACTTTGGATTTCTTGTCTGCTACCAGTTTCATCACATTTGGTGCAACTTTTAAATGTTGTCTAGCCAATTCACCTGCTCTATTTAATCAATCCCTAAAATTTGACACGTAATCCAATAATGTAAGTTCTGATTTCTCATCACCAATATTTCCTCAATCAATTTAAGTGGTCCTCTTACCTCATGACCAAACATTAGGTCAAAAGGACTAAATTTGGTTGACTCATTAGGTGCGTCCCTAATTGCAAACAATATGAATGTAATTCCTTTATCCCAATCCTCTGGATAATCTTGACAATAAGCCCTCAACGTTGTATTTAATGTCTGTTCCCACCTTTCTGCGATTCTGGATGGTATGCTGTTGATTTAAATTGTTTTATTCCTCAGCTATCCATAACTTCTTTGAATAACCTTGAAGTAAAATTTGATCCTTGATCCAATTGTATTTCTGTGAGTTGTCCATATCTAGTAAAGAATTTAAGTAACTCCTCCACAATCTTTTTAGCTGTAATATTACATACTGGAATGGCCTCTGGAAACCTAGTAGACACATCCATTGTCGTCCAAAGACATTGATTCACACTTTCTGTTTTAGGAAGTGGTCCTACGCAATCAATTAGGACCCGTGTAAAAGGTTCCTGAAATGCTGGAATGGGTATTAAGGGCGCTGGTTTTATCACTGCTTGAGGTTTCTCTATCACTTGGCATGTGTGACATGATTGACAAAATTTAACTACATCTTTATGTAGTCCAAAGCTGCAGAGCTGGGCTGAGAGGCGGCAAATAGAGTTTAATGCAGAAAAGTGTGAGACGATTCATTTTGGAAGGAGTAACAGGAATACAGAGTACTGGGCTAATGTTAAGATTCTTGGTAGTGTGGGTGAGCAGAGAGATCTCGGTGTCCATGTACATAGATCCCTGAAAGTTGCCACCCAGGTTGAGAGGGTTGTTAAGAAGGCGTACGGTGTGTTGGCTTTTATTGGTAGAGGGATGGAGTTTCGGAGCCATGAGGTCATGTTGCAGCTGTACAGAACTCTGGTGCGGCCGCATTTGGAGTATTGTGTGCAGTTCTGGTCGCCGCATTATAGGAAGGATGTGGAAGCATTGAAAAGGGTGCAGAGGAGATTTACCAGAATGTTGCCTGGTATGGAGGGAAGATCTGATGAGGAAAGGCTTAGGGACTTAAGGCTGTTTTTGTTAGAGAGAAGAAGGTTCAGACTTAATTGAAGCATACATGATGATCATAGGATTAGATAGGGTGGAAAGTGAGAGCATTCTTCCTCGGATGGTGATGGCTAGCATGAGGTGACATAGCTTTAAATTGACAGGAGATAGATATAGAATAGATGTCAGAGGTCGGTTCTTTACTCCGAGAGTAGTAAGGGCGTGGAATGCCCTGCCTACAACAGTCGTGGACTTGCCAACTAAGGGCATTCAAATGGTCATTGGATAAACATATGGATGATAAGGGAATAGTGTAGATGGGATTTAGAGTGGTTTCACAGGTCGGCGCAACATCGAGGGCTGAAGGGCCTGTACTGCGCTGTAATGTTCTATGTTTTATGTTCCAGGCCAATAAAAATGGTTTTGGATTTTAGCTTGAGTTTTCCTATTCCCAAATGACCTCCCACTGGTACCTCATGTGCAACTCGCAACACCTCCTTTCTATACCCTACCGGCAATACTACTTATAGATAGATAGAATTTACAATGCAGAAGGAGGCTACTCAGCCCATCGAGTCTGCACCGGCTCTTGGAAAGAGCACCCTACCCAAGCCCACACCTCCACCCTATCCCCATAACCCAGTAACCACACCCAACACTAAGGGAAATTTTGGACACTAAGGGCAATTTATCACGGCCAATCCACCTAACCTGCACATCTTTGGACTGTGGGAGGAAACCGGGGCACCCGGAGGAAACCCATGCACACACGGGGAGGATGTGCAGACTCCGCACAGACAGTGACCCAAGCCGGAATCGAACCTGGGACCCTGGAGCTGTGAAGCAATTGTGCTATCCACAATGCTACCGTGCTGCCCATTATGAACTTCTGCCCACTTTTCATCTGTCTGCTTATGTAAAGGTCTCCATTTTCTCATCAAGACATCACTTTTGCAGTAATAACACTCTGGTAGACACTCAGATTCCTCTTCTGTGTATGCTTTCTGATACATCCGGTTTATTTCTATATCTTTCTGTTGTAACTCCACCAATTTTTGCTGAACAAAAAATATCCACCTCATCCTCCATCTGTTCTTGTTCTTTTTGAACCATCTGATCAAAAAACGTTTCTGATAATTGCACTTCAATGTCATCTTCACTCTTTGATTTCTCTTCTTGTCTTAACCTGTGACTTTGCGACCTTGTTACTACACAGTCCAGAAAAATCCCAGGATATTCATCCTTCAACACTCCAGTTGTCTGCTTTTCCACTGGCCTTTCAACCACAGTAGGCATCACTCCCACAAGATAGTTTATCTATTACTCCTACTACCACTTCACCACTCTTCACTGGACTTTCCAACCTTCTCTTATATAATTGAACACGACTCCTCTCACCCTGAATTCCACATAATACCACCTTTTCTGGCAACATTCTTCCCAAACTACATAATTCCTAATTTCTTACCATTAAAGATTGACTCGCCCCTGTATCTCTTAAAAATGTGACTTCTTTACTTGCTTCTCCTGATACACATGAGCAAACATTACCCAAACAAGTAAATTCTTTAAAGATATCTGGCACCTTCTTATCAATCACCTCTTGATTAGGCTGTATAATCTTTTGCACCTCCTTCGCTTCACTTGGCTTTCATTTACGACTTTAACAAACTCTACTGTCTTATCCTGTTTTACCACATTAGCCTTCCCAGTGATTTTCTTCAACCACCAATACTGTGACTTTACATGGCCTAGTTTATTACAGTCAAAACATTTGAGATTTTTCATTTCTTTTTCACCCTCCTGGATTTTTTTTTAAATCTGAGTTACACTCTCATATTTATATCTCCCATCAGATCACCTTTACCTTTACCATGAGTATTTTTCTTGTCCCCAGTTTCTATCCCTCACAGGCTGAAATTGATGTCGGAAACCAAGCTTTGATTTATGAACTAATTCATAATCATCTGCCATTTCTGCTGCTAATCTCGCCTATTTAACCCTCTGCTCTTCCACATGAGTTCTCACTACATCAAGAATTGTATTTTTAATCTCCTCCAAAAGTATAATTTCTCTGAGAGCTTCATATGTTTGGTCTATTTTCAAAGCCCTTATCCACCTATCAAAATTACTCTGTTTGAGCCTTTCAAACTCCATGTATGTTTGATCAAATTCTTTCCTTAAATTTCTAAACCTTTGTCTGTAGGCTTCAGGCACTAGTTCATATGCACCTAAGATATATTTTTTTACCTCCTCATACATCCCAGATACCTCCTCCTGTAGTGATGCAAACCCTTCACTCGCCCTACCTACCAGCTTTGTTTGAATAAGTAATACCCACATGTCCTGTGGCCATTTCATTTGTTTAGCTACCTTCTCAAATGAAATGAAAAAGGCTTCTACCTCCTTCTCATCAAACCTTGGCAACACTTGGACATATTTAAATAGATCCCCGCCAAGCCTTCGACTATGACGCTCTTTCTCACTATCCTCATCACTATCATCCAACTGTACGTTTCCCTTTATGCCTGCCAATTTTAACTGACTATCATGTTTCATGGCCATTTTCTGAAGTTCAAAGTCTCTCTCTTTATCTTTTCCCCTGCTCTGTATCTTCCTTTCTCTTTCTTTTTGTTCTGCTTGGGCTATTCTTTCTGTTCTCCTTTCTTCTCTCTCTTTTTCCTCTCTCTCTCTTTCTCTTTCTTTTTCGTCTCTCTCTCTCTTTCACTTTCTCTTTCTTTTTCGTCTCTCTCTCTCTTTCATATTCAAGCTGCTTTAATTCTTTCTCATGTTCCATTCGTTTAATTCATAACTGAATTTTTGCTATTTCCAATGAGTCAAACTGTATCTCAGGCAACTTTAAATGCTTAGCCACCACCATAATGACCTCATCTTTTTGCATTTTGTCAGGTAATGTTAACTACAATGTTTTTGCCAAATCTAACAGTCTGCTTTTAGTCTCTGTCCGTAAGGTACTGAGTGTGACCGTCTCCACCTCCAAAAACTTCAGAGCCTCTGAAAGAGCCATTGTCTACAACACGCTCCCTACTTAAACTAGAATACCACACCTGAAAAGCAACCACAATATGCTCATCCCTCACTGTCTTTAAATTCACTAAGCCAATCCAACAGATAGATTTTTATCCCCCTTTAGCCCCCAATTTGTTATGGGCCAGGGTTTAGAGAATGCCAAACTGTATCATGGAGTTCACCTGACCCAGAGCTTTTAATAGATTGTGGGATGGGGAGCACATGGCCCACTCTTCAGGTGTAGTACAGCAGAAATCGAAAAGTATTTTTTAAAGCAAAACAATGTTTATTCTATGAACTCAAGTTAACCTTTTTAAAACATATAGTGAAAATCTTAGCAATCATTAATTCAAATACAACCCCCAAAGACTACAACACTAAGTAATCCTTTAAGCTTTCCTTTTAACATCCATGCGACTTAAAAATGAAACCTTTATCAGAAGAACATCAGGTTAAAGTCACTACTGAAAACATTTATAATTCTGAATTCACCAAATGATCAAGAGATAGCCTTTTCATGGCAGAGCGATCAACAGTGCACCTGCTTTGTCTGGCTTCAGCTCCAACACTGAAAACAAAACTAAAACATACCCTGCAGCAAACAGCCTAAAACAAAAGTAAAAATCTGACAGACAGCCCAGCTCCACCCAAACTCTGACATCACTGCTGTAATATGAGCAGCCAAACATTTCTTAAAGCGACATTCCCATGACAGTTTCAAATGTTCGTTCAGTCATTCATTCAGTTATTTGTTAATGCATACGTACATTGAAATACAATGTTCTCATTTATGCTGGTGACATAGCACACTGGCCACGCAAGGATGGTCATTTTTATACTTAACTTGGTTGTAAAGAATGTTATTGTTCATTTCTATTAAAGAACCATTTCGGGGGAATCGACTCGACTATGTAGTTCCCAGTGCTGGAGAATTCAATGTATTAGGGGCTAATTCCACAGCATCTTCAGAGCAATAATTGATTGTAGATATGCAATTATCCCAGTGGCACACAAAGGGATAAATTTCCTTGACTGGTGAGGGGGGCAACATGGCAGGGCACATGTTGGGGGAGCCTTTTTGAGATGCCTTTTTGCATATTGCCAGCAGTGGGGAACTTGGCAGCATGTCTGACTATTGGGTTGTCAGGTGACTCACTTTAAGTTGGCTGTTAAGGTATACTCCCTACCGCTGCAGGAGTTGTCCACATTGGGAGGACCTGCCACAGCTTGTAACAACCACCAGGTAAACCCCGGTGGCCCCCTCTTTGTGCACTCCATGCTCCCGGTGTTCCACTACCTCCTCCCTCTCCCCACCACCCCGATCATCAAGACCTGCAGCCAGGTCCCAGTGTCCTCTCCTAAATCTACCTTACGTTCGAGGGTGCCGCGCCCTGGAGCCACCAGGTGCTTTAGCCTCAGCATTGGTCACTGCCGATAAGGTCAGTTGTTCTTGGGGTGGGCTGCTGTCCTTAATTAGAGGCCTTATGGTTTCAGCCCCAACAGCAGAACTTCAAGATCGCTGGTACGACTCAGTCAACATTGCTGAAATGCACCAGGCAGCTTAACACTCTGCCTCTCCTTGCCCTGAAATTCATCAGAATCCTGTTGTGATAATGATGTGCATTGCTGGTGGCCGAAACAAAGTGACAAATGTAACTATAAACATAGAGCTATTCTTCCGCCCCCTCCACCTTGAGCACTCTGCAGCCTTGGATACAGTCAAATACTTTAAAAAAAATAATCTTTATTCAAATTTTCACATTTTCACAAAAAAGAAAACAATAACAGAAAATTCTAAGAACAAAACGAACAGAACCGCACCCCCCCCCCCCCCCCCCCGTATATACAGAAGAGAAACAATAAATTAACACCCGTCGTTGGCAAAAAACAGATATTCAACCCAAAACAAAAACAAAGAGACAACCCCCCCTCCCCCCCCCCCCCCCCCTCCCTCCCCTCCCCCCATCCATCTGGCCCCGGCGCCTTCCCCGACTGCAAGTTCCCTATCCCTTTAACCAGCTCCTCAAGCTCAACTGGCGCCCCCAGACCCTCCACCCGTCCCTCCTCCACCCTCGGGAATCTCAGCCGGTCCAAAAAGCGCCCCATCCCCCCCTTCTCCGCTGGAGGTTCGGACCAATATAGTCTCTCATAAAAGTCCCTGAAGACCCCATTAACGTCTACCCCCCCTCCGCACCACATTTCCTCCCCGGTCCTTAACTCCACCAATCTCCCCAGCCGCATCCTGCTTACGGAGCTGGTGTGCCAGCATCCTGCTCGCCTTCTCCCCATACTCGTACATCGCACCCTGAGCCTTTCTCCATTGAGCATCCGCCTTTCTGGTGGTCAACAAGTCGAATTCAGCACGAAGGCTGCGCCGCTCCCTCAGCAATCCCTCCTCCGGGGCCTCCGCGTACCTCCTGTCCACCCTCACCATCTCCCCCACCAATCTCTCCCTTTCTCTCTGCTCCCCTCTCTCCCTGTGGGCCCGAATGGAGATCAACTCCCCCCGAACCTTCAGCGCCTCCCAGACCGTCCCCACTCGGACCTCCGCATTATCGTTGGCCTCCAGGTACCTCTCGATGCATCCTCGAACCCGCCCCCTCACATTCTCGTCTGCCAGCAGCCCCACCTCCAAGCGCCACAACGGGCGCTGATCCCTCTCCCCCCGCAGATCGAGGTCCACCCAATGCGGGGCATGGTCAGAAATGGCTATCGCCGAGTAGTCAGCGTCTACTACCCCCGCAATCAGCGCCCTACTCAAAACAAAGAAATCGATCCGGGAGTAGGACTTATGCACATTGGAGAAGTATGAAAATTCCCTGGCCCTCGGCCTCGCGTACTTCCAAGGATCCACCCCTCCCATCTGGTCCATAAACCCCCTCAGCACCTTAGCCGCCGCAGGCCTCCTACCCATCCTGGAACTGGATCGATCCAGTAGCGGATCCTGCACCCTGTTGAAATCCTCCCCCCCCCATTATCAGGCCCCCCATTATCAGGCCCCCCACCTCCAAATCTGGAATCCGGCCCAACATGCGCCGCATGAAACCCGCATCATCCCAATTCGGGGCGTATACATTGACCAGCACCACCCGCTCCCCTTGCAGCTTGCCACTCACCATCACATACCTCCCGCCGCTGTCTGCCACCACACTTGACGCCTCAAACGACACCCTCTTGCCCACCAGGATCGCCACCCCCCCCCGGTTTTTTGCATCCAGCCCCGAATGAAACACTTGGCCTACCCACCCCTTCCTCAACCTAACCTGATCCGCCACCTTCAGGTGCGTCTCCTGAAGCATGGCCACGTCTGCCTTCAGCCCCCTCAGGTGCGCGAACACGCGGGACCATTTGACCGGCCCATTCAGTCTCCTCACATTCCAGGTGATCAGCCGGATCGGAGGGCCACCTACCCCCCTCCCCCGTCGACTAGCCATCACCCTTCCGTAATCCGCCACGTGCCCGCGCCCCCCGCTCAGCCCGTTCCCCACAGCGACAAACCCCCATCCCGACCCCCTCTGCATGCTCCAGCTCCTTCTTGGCCATTCGAGCAGCAACCCGGTATACTCCCCCTCTTCCCCCCCCCCCCCCCCCCCCCCCCCAAGCTAGGGCCCCCCCTAGCTGCGTAACTCCGGTCATTGTACTTCCGTAAGTCAGCCGACTCCTGCTGACGCCGGCTGCTCCCGCCACCCCAATTACCCTCCCCAGTGTTCCCCAACCATTCCCCCAATGCCGACCCCGCCCCCCTGCTTCTCCAGCGCGGGAGAGAGGCCCGCGCCCCCCATCCTAAGCCCCGCCCCCCGACCCAAAACGCGGGAAGACAGGCACATGACCCAACAGGGCCGCGAACCCCACCCAAACCCGCAACCAGTGAAATAATAAAAATCCCAACATGATAATCCCAACATGATATGATAAAACACCCAAGTAAACGGATAACAGTCCCGAAAAGCAGAAAAGAAAAGGCAAGACAGCAAAAAAAAATACCGTCCAATAGAACCAAAAAGAGCGAAAGGATATTAAGGAGGACAAAGCCTCCGGGCTGCGTACAACATTCCCCAGCCCCCAGTCCTCACTTCAAGTCCAGCTTCTCTGCCTGGACAAACGTCCAGGCCTCCTTCTGGGAATCAAAATAAAGTTGGCGGTCTTTATAAGTGACCCACAGGCGTGCCGGCTGTAACAGGCCAAACTTGACCCCCTTCTTGTGGAGCACTGCCTTCGCCCGGTTAAACCCAGCCCTTCTCTTCGCCACCTCCGCACTCCAGTCCTGGTAGATCCTGATCTCCGTATTCTCCCACTTACTACTCCTCTCCCTCTTCGCCCAACGAAGCACACACTCACGGTCGACCAAGCGTTGAAGTCGGACCAGCACCGCCCTGGGTGGCTCGTTCGGCCCAGGCTTCCGCAGCCGCACCCGATGGGCACTCTCCAGCTTCAGGGGTCCCCGGAATGACCCCGCACCCATCAGCGAGTTCAGCATCAGGACCACGTAGGCCCCCAAATCCGAACCTTCCAGCCCCTCCGGGAGGCCCAAAATCCGGCAGATTCTTCCGGCGGGAGCGGTTCTCCATCTCCTCCATCCTTGCCAACCATTTCTTGTGAAGCGCCTCGTGCGTCTCCACTTTCACCGCCAGGTCGAGGAGTTCATCCTCGTTCTCCGAAGCCTTCTGCTGCAGCTCCCGAATCTCCGCAGCCTAAGCCATCTGAATCGCCCCGAGCCTGTCCAGCGATGCCCTCAACGGCTCCAGGATCTCAGCTTTTAGTTCCTGAAAGGAGCCCAGCAACAGCTCCTGCTGCTCCCTCGCCCACTGCTGCCACGCTGCCGGTTCCCTGCCCGCCGCCATCTTGTCCTTTTTGCCTCGCACCTTCTTCTGCTGCAAAGTTGATTTTCTGGTCGCTTCACTTCTAGTCCAGCCCATCCACCGGCTGCCAAGCACAGAGGCTGCATTCCCATCCAGGGGAAAATCAAATCAGCGCCGCTGCGGGCCCTTAAAAGAGCCCTTGGTGAGATCTTTTCTCAATTGTTCCCTCTGCTGCTAGAATTCAGCTTTCATAAAGGCCCTCAGGTCAGCTTGAAGCCTTGAAACTCGCCTTTCCCCCGCCTGCATGCTGGAAGAGGCTTTTGTCTCTCTGCTGTAGCTCCAGCCAAATCTTTCACTGCTTCTGCGGGTCTGGTAACCAAGAAACATACCATTCCTGGGGGAAAGTACTCCTCCAACATTCACCTATGCTTTTTCATAAAAATTCCACCCCATATTGCTTAAAAAAGAGCTCTTTTCTGTAACCTTGGGCAGGAGCTGCCTTTTGTGTGCACTTACTCCATGGTGCACACCGGAAGTCCGATACAGTCAAATACTTGACCTTCTTTCAACATCTCTCTTGCATTGTGGAGCTCAGTGGTGCAGACCTTACTCAATACCTATTGTACTTAGAACACCTGCAGCAACAGCTTCTCCACCCAGGCCTACAATTTTATCTGGCCCCTTATTTTTCTTCCTTTCAAGCTATGCCCTGCTGATATCATCCACAGATGTGGAGATCAGTTTCTACAACTGACAACTCTCAGCTGTATTCTCCACCACACTCCTCAATGATGCCCTGCTTCCATTTTGTCAAATTGTTGTCCCTCATTCAGTCCTGATTAGGTCATTGTTCCCTCCAGTTCAATATTGAGGAAACTTAAGCCATTATTTTTGTTCTACGTTACAAACATCCTAGTCGAAATTCTCCATTTCAGAGACTAAGTGCTGACACTGGGACTGAATAGTTCCACTGCCCCGAAAGTGGTGTGATGCAGTCCTGGAGCGATGCAGATTATACAAATGGGCTAGCACAGGCACCAGGTGGAACTACTGCAATTCCAACGGATGCTTGCACGTGGTTCGCCAGGGTCGGGATTTGCACTCGAGAGCCTGACAAGTTGCAGCTGCACATAAGCGCTCCGCTCCCCCTGCTCTCATTTCAGCCAAGAAGATGCCACCCCAAAGAGCGGCACCGAGGTTCGTGATGCTGAGCTGGAGTCACTACTGGATAGCGTGGAGGAGAGGCAGGTCGCCCTGTTCTCCGGAGTGGGGAGGAGGCTGCCACCAGGCCTGTGCGCAGGAGGCAGAGCCTGTGATTGCCATGGGCCCCACATCCAGGACTGGTCAGAGGTGCAGGAAGAAGCTGCATGACCTCTTCAGAATGGCCAGGGTGAATCACCATCACCATGTCCCTGGGACCAAGCCCTGTCCCACACCCACCACCTTCCCACCCCCATGCAGTCCCCACCAGGCAAACCGGTAGGCAGCATTGGATAAGGCTGGGCAACCCCCAGGACAGGCAGGGTTTACCACATCCACCATCATGCCCCTGGCACCAACCCCCATACCACACATCTGCAGAACACCCTCCCAACCATTGAACTCCACCTGCCAGCAGGCCGCCGCACCCCACCATGCACCACATGCCAACACCCATTCTGTGCGCCATGGCCGGATGCCCCACACACACAGGACACCAGCCACGGATCCTCTGTGCTGCCCGCGTCTGAGTGTCTCACACTGTGTCCCCCAGGACAAGGCGGCTCACAATCTTACGGAGCGAGAGAAGACTGGATGGGGCCGGATCTGCGGCTCCTTACCGTCTCAGAACGGAGGGCACTGGACCTGGTCAGTGGGGTCGGAGAGCGGGCAGACGCTGAGGTGGAGGTTGGCATTGGAGAACCAGCTGAGGCCGCAATGAATAGCAGTGACCCTATGGCACGTGTGGAATCCCCCACCTCCCCCACCCGGGGTCTAACCGTGCCTTGTCTTTTGTCTTGCAGGATTACCTGGTGACGAGGCGAATCCATCAGGTGTCTTCTGATCCCGGCCGCAACCTCACGGCTCATCCGGTGACAAGGCGGGATCAGCTGGTGAACTGTGTCCCAAGCCGCATTCCTGCGACATCCCAGAGTATGACACCAACTTCGCATCACTGCTGTCACCAGCATCCTCCTCCATCCCAAATACAATCACCTCAGTTGGGCATGTTTGTGAGGAGGCTCCTGGGGCACTCTCTGGTGTACACCACAGACGTGCAATGGTACAACAGGTGGAGGTAGGAAACCCCTAGGGGGCAGTCAGAGGAGGGCCAACCCCAAGGGACTGCCTACTGTCCAGACGGGTATCGGTCTTTTGGAAAAGGCGGTCCCATCAATGCTGAGATGGAGACGCAGAGCCGGGGACTACATGAGGGTGTGTCAGCATCCAGCAGTCCAACTGCCTACAGGGCCGGAGGTGGTACCGACCATGCATGCTTGACCGCACGGGTGGTGTCCGCGGCAGAGGCCTTGGCTGTGACGATATCGGTCAAGGGTCAGGATGTCAAAGGCCTGGGGCATAGTGTGCAAGTAGTGGCTAAGGCACAGGACAGGGCAGCCATATCACAGGCAGCAATGTACGAGCGCCAAAGGGGGCCCAGGTCACAAGGCGGGGATCACAGCAGGCCGTCTCCACTTCTGATGTATCACCTGGGATCCACCTGGATGGAGCATTAGGACACGCAAGGCTAGAAAGTTAGACGCCAGTTAAGTTGGCACGGGTGAAGCACGTGGGTTAGTGATAGGGGCTGGGGCACAATACTTGTAAATATCACAATAAACTCCAGCTCACCAACCTACCTCAGTGCTCTGCATGTAGAATGTGAGGAATGAGCTGGGCTGCATGCAGAGGGTGAGTCGGGTGGGGGTGGGAGGTGCTGGGTGGGATGTGAGATTTGGAGTTGGGCATGGGCCAGGGCCCCAAGGCAGTCAGAGGTCACCCCCGGTAACTCTACCAGAGGCAGCAGGGGACGGGGGTAGAAATGTGGGAGCGTCATATTGTAGGACCTATCCAGTGCATGAGCCAACCTTGCCCTTCTCGCTGCCCCAACCTGTCCACACCACTGCAATCCCAAGGGTTCGATGGGACAGTGTGATGGAATGGCCAGCACGCATGCAGGGATTACCCGGGCACACAGTGGAAAGTGGTACCGAAGGCAGGAGTCAGGCATTGGGTCAAACAATCTGGAGCACCAGAGCTCATCGTGGAATGGGTTGTCATAAGAACATAAGAACATAAGAACATAAGAACTAGGAGCAGGAGTAGGGCATCTGGTCCCTCGAGCCAAATCCGCCATTCAATGAGATCATGGCTGATCTTTTGTGGACTCAGCTCCACTTTCCGGCCTGAACACCATAACCCTTAATCCCTTTATTCTTCAAAAAACTATCTATCTTTATCTTAAAAACATTTAATGAAGGAGCCTCTACTGCCTCCCTGGGCAAGGAATTCCATAGATTCACAACCGTTTGGATGAAGAAATTCCTCCTAAACTCAGTTCTAAATCTATTTCCCCTTATTTTGAGGCTATGCCCCCTAGTTCTGCTTTCACCCGCCAGTGGAAACAACCTGCCCGCATCGATCCTATCTATTCCCTTCATAATTTTATATGTTTCTATAAGATCCCCCCTCATCCTTCTAAATTTCAACGAGTACAGTCCCAGTCTACTCAACCTCTCCTCATAATCCAACCCCTTCAGCTCTGGGATTAACCTAGTGAATCTCCTCTGCACACCCTCCAGTGCCAGTACGTCCTTTCTCAAGTAAAGAGACCAAAACTGAACACAATACTCCAGGTGTGGCCTCACTAACACCTCATACAATTGCAGCATAACCTCCCTAGTCTTAAACTCCATCCCTCTAGCAATGAAGGACAAAATTCCATTTGCCTTCTTAATCACCTGTTGCACCTGTAAACCAACTTTTTGTGGCTCATGCACTAGCACACCCAGGTCTCTCTGCACAGCAGCATGCTTTAATATTTTATAATTTAAATAATAATCCTGTTTGCTGTTATTCCAACCAAAATGGATAACCTCACATTTGTCAACATTGTATTCCATCTGCCAGACCCAAGCCCATTCACGTAACCTATCCAAATCCCTCTGCAGACTTCCAGTATCCTCTGCACATTTTGCTTTACTACTCATCTTAGTGTCATCTGCAAACTTGGACACATTGCCCTTGGTCCCCAACTCCAAATCATCTCTGTAAATTGTGAACAATTGTGGGCCCAACAATGACCCCTGAGGGACACCACTAGCTACTGATTGCCAACCAGAGAAACACCCATTAATCCCCACTCTTTGCTTTCTATTAATTAACCAATCCTCTATTCATGCTACTACTTTACCCTTAATGCCATGCATCTTTATCTTATGCAGCAACTTTGTGTGTGGCACCTTGTCAAAGGCTTTCTGGAAATCCAGATATCCCACATCCATTGGCTCCCCGTTATCTACTGCACTGGTAATGTCCTCAAAAAATTCCACTAAATTTGTTAGGCACAAACTGCCCTTTATGAACCCATGCTGCGTCTGCCGAATGGGACAATTTCTATCCAGATACTCGCTATTTATTCCTTGATGGTAGATTCCAGCATCTTCCCTACTACCGAAGTTAAGCTCACTGGTCTATAAATACCCGCTCTCTGCCTACCTCCTTTTTTAAACAGTGGTGACACGTTTGCTAATTTCCAATCCACCGGGCCCACCCCAGAGTCTAGTGCATTTTGGCAAATTATCAATAGTGCATCTGCAATTTCCCTAGCCATCTCTTTTAGCACTCTGGGATGCAGTCCATCAAGGCCAGGAGATTTGTCTACCTTTAGCCCCATTAACTTGCCCATCATTTCCTCCTTAGTGATAACAATCCTCTCAAGGTCCTCCCTCACCTGTCCTAGCCTCATTTCTATCAATCACTGGCATGTTATTTGTGTCTTCCACTGTGAAGACCGACCCAAAAAACCTGTTCAGTTCCTCAGCCATTTCCTCATCTCCCATTATTAAAACTCCCTTCTCATCCTCTAAAGGACCAATTTTACCTTCGCCACTCTTTTTTGTTTTATATATTGGTAGAAACTTTTACTATCTGTCTTTATATTCTGAGCAAGTTTACTCTCGTAATCTATCTTACTCTCCTTTATAGCTTTTTTAGTAGCTTTCTGTTGCCCCCAACGATTTCCCAGTCCTCTAGTCTCCCACTAATCTTTGCCACTTTGTATGCTTTTTCCTTCAATTTGATACTCTCCCTTATTTCCTTCGATGTCCACGGTCGATTTTCCCTCTTTCTACCGTCCTTCCTTTTTGTTGGTATAAACCTTTGCTGAGCACTGTTGAAAATCACTTGGAAGGTTCTCCACTGTTCCTCAACTGTTTCACCATAAAGTCTTGGATTGGATTGGATTGGATTTGTTTATTGTCACGTGCACCGAGGTACAGTGAAAAGTATTTTTCTGCAAGCAGCTCAACAGATCATTAGAAAAGGGAATTAAACAAAATTCAAGAAAATACATGAGAATACATAATAGGGCAACACAAGATATACAATGTAACTACATAAGCATTGGCATCGGTTGAAGCATACAGGGTGTAGTGTTAATGAGGTCAGTAAATAAGAGGGTCATTTAGGAGTCTGGTGACAGTGGGGAAGAAGCTGTTTTTGAGTCTGTTCGTGCGTGTTCTCAGACTTCTGAATCTCCTGCCCGATGGAAGAAGTTGGAAAAGTGAGTAAGCCGGGTGGGAGGGATCCTTGATTATGCTGCCCGCTTTCCCCCGGCAGCGGGAGGTGTAGATGGAATCAATGGATGGGAGGCAGGTTTGTGTGATGGACTGGGCGGTATTCACGACTCTCTGAAGTTCCTTGCGGTCCTGGCTGGGCAGTTGCCATACCAGGCTGTGATGCAGCCCGATAGGATGCTTTCTATAGTGCATCTGTAAAAGTTAGTAAGGGTTAATGTGGACATGCCGAATTTCTTTAGTTTCCTGAGGAAGTATAGGCGCTGTTGTGCTTTCTTGGTGATAGCGTCGACGTGAGTGGACCAGGATAGATTTTTGGTGATGTGCACCCCTAGGAATTTGAAACTGCTAACCATCTCCACCTCGGCTCCGTTGATGCTGACAGGGGTGTGTACAGTACTTGGCTTCCTGAAGTCAATGACCAGCTCTTTAGTTTTGCTGACATTGAGGGAGAGATTGTTGTCGCTACACCACTCCACTAGGTTCTCTATCTCCCTCCTGTATTCGGACTCGTCGTTATTCGAGATCCGGCCCACTATGGTCGTATCGTCAGCAAACTTGTAAATGGAGTTGGAACCAAGTTTTGTCACGCAGTCGTGGGTGTACAGGGAGTAGAGTAGGGGGCTAAGTACGCAGCCTTGCGGGGCACCGGTATTGAGGACTATTGTGAAGGAGGTGTTGGTGTTCATTCTTACTGACTATGGTCTGTTGGTCAGAAAGTCAAGGATCCAGTTGCAGAGTGGAGAGCCAAGTCCTAGGTTTTGGAGCTTTGATATGAGCTTGGCTGGGATTATGGTGTTGAAGGCGGAGCTGTAGTTAATAAATAGGAGTCTGATGTAGGAGTCCTTGTTTTCAAGATGCTCTAGGGATGAGTGTAGGGCCAGGGAAATGGCGTCTGATGTGGACCGGTTGTGACGGTATGCGAATTGAAGTGGGTCAAGGCGTTCTGGGAGTATGGAGGTGATGCGCTTCATGATCAGCCTCTCGAAGCACTTCATTACAACTGACGTCAGGGCCACCTTGAGGCATGTTGCCTGGTTCTTCTTTGGTACCGGTATGATGGTGGTCTTCTTGAAGCAGGTGGGGACCTTAGAGTGGAGTAGGGATAGGTTAAAGATGCCTGTGATTACTTCTGCCAGCTGGTAAGCGCAGGCTCTGAGTGCACGACCAGGGATCCCGTCCGGGCGCATCGCCTTCCGTGGGTTCACTTTCAGGAAGGCCGATCTGACTTCGGAAATTGTGATGGTGTGTATGGGTGATTTATGGGCTGCTGGGGCACTCGACAGCGGATTGTTGGTTACCTGCTCAAACCGAGCATAGAATGCATTAAGTTCATCGGGGAGGGGTGCGCTGCTGCCAGAGATACTGCTCGGCTTTGCTTTGTAGCCCGTTATGTTGTTTAGTCCTTGCCACAACCGCCGAGAGTCTGTCTGCAACTCTAGCTTAGTTTGATATTCTCTCTTGGCATCTCGGATGGCTTTGCGGAGGTCGTACCTGGATTTCTTGTATGGGACAGGGTCGTCTGCCTTGAACGCCTCAGATCTGTCCTTCAGTAGGGAGTCAATCTCGCGGTTGAGCCATGGTTTCCGGTTGGGGAACGTACGTACTGCTTTCTTTGGCACGCAGTCGTCCACACATTTGCTGATGAAGTCTGTGACGGTGGTGGCATACTCATTTAAGTTAGTCGCTGAGTTCTTAAATATGGACCAATCCACTGTCTCTGAGCAGTCACGTAAGAGCTCTTCTGTCTCCTCGGACCAGCACTGCACAACCTTCTTAGCTGGATTCTCCCGCTTGAGTTTCTGCTTGTAAGCCGGGAGAAGGAGCACAGTCTTATGGTCTGATTTCCCAAAGTGCGGTCGGGGTTGGAACGGTAGGCGCCCTTGATTTTTGAGTAGCAGTGGTCAAGAGTGTTGGCACCCCTGGTGGGACAAGAGATGTGCTGGTGGAATTTTGGCAGTACACTCTTGAGGTTGGCTTTGTTGAAGTCTCCGGCCACAATGAACAGGGCCTCCGGGTGTTCTGTTTCATGGTTGTTTATGACTGTGTACAGTTCATCCAGCGCCTTCCTCACTTCTGCCTGGGGTGGGATGTAGACTGCTGTGATAATGGCTGAAGTGAACTCACGTGGAAGATAGTATGGGCGGCACTTTACGGTCAAGTATTCCAGGTCTGGGGAGCAGTAGGTCACCAGGGTCACCACATCCAAGCACTGAGAGGTAAGTCTGGCGTTAAGTTCATCCAGCTTGTTTTTGAACACTTGGACGTTTGCCAGGAGTATGCTGGGGAGAGGGGTCTTGAAACCGCGTTGCTTCAGTCTAACCTGCAGACCGCTGCGTTTCCCTCGCTTTATCGGTCGGCGGCTGCTGTTGGATGATCCTGGGATCCGATGGGAGACGTCAGCCCTTGTGGAAGGTAGGTGGTTGCGTTTGGCGGGGTCCAGGGCGCTAGCGAGGTCCAGGGCGCTGTTTACATTTCCGGGGTCGCGTCTGGCAGGGTCCCGGGCACTGGTTGAGGTAGCGGGGTTGCTGGGGGGGTGAGTTTGCGATCCGGATGGGTCCCGGCATTCTGCGGGCGCGGGAATACCTTGCAGCGTGTTCAGGTCCTCGCGCGCGGTCTCCGTTGTTTCTGGGGTCCTGGGTCGTGGGCAGGGGCTTCCTGGGGCAGATTGGGCTAGGTCCCATGGTCTGTTCCCTCCCTGGGCACTCCTGGGGTTGGCTCTTGAAGTCGGCACGGTGGGGCCTCCATGTGGATTTTTCTTTCTTCCATCACCAGGTAGGTCGGGTTGCTGGGCGGGCCTCTCCGGGTCGGGTCGCTGGGCGTGTCTCTCGGGGTTGCGTTGGGCCGGGTCTTACCGTCGGGACGGGAGCTCCGGGGACTAGGCCGGGCGATCTGGGGGCTTGCGTCGGTGGTTAGGCCGGGTTTGGAGCTCCGAGACCCGGGTCGGCTCCAAATCGAGGTCGGGGCTTCACTTCCGGTTTGGGCCCGATCTTCTTCCAGGTCACGGAGGTCAGGTCGGGTCGGGTCAAAAGGTCTCCAAGGGCCTCGGAGGATCTTCAAGCCTGCAAGAGAAGATAAAAGAGAGAGGTTAGTACTAATATTAGCTTTAGAATTAATTTTTAAAAGGTTAGTACGGGTATAAGTTAAGTTAAAAGTGGATCTGTTGGGGAGAGCTTGCAGAGAGTCGCCTCGCGCCATCTTTCATCTTTGCTCCCAGTTTACCTTAGCTAGTTCTTCTCTCATCCCATTGTAATCTCCTTTGTTTAAGCACAAAACACTAGTTTTGATTTTACCTTCTCACCCTCCATCTGTATTTTAAATTCCACCATATTGTGATCGCTCCTTCCGAGAGGATCCCTAACTATGAGATCATGAATCAATCCTGTCTCATTACACAGGACAAGATCTAGGACCGCTTGTTCCCTCGTAGGTTCCATTACATACTGTTCTAGGAAGCTATCGCGGATACATTCTATAAACTCCTCCTCAAGGCTGCCTTGACCGACCTGGTTAAACCAATCGACATGTAGATTAAAATCCCCCATGATAACTGCTGTACCATTTCTACATGCATCAGTTATTTCTTTGTTTATTGCCTGCCCCACCATAACGTTACTATTTGGTGGCCGATAGACTACTCCAATCAGTGACTTTTTCGCCTTACTATTCCTGATTTCCACCCAAATGGATTCAACCTTATCCTCCATAGCACCGATGTCATCCCTCACTATTGCCCGGATGTCATCCTTAAATAACAGAGCTACACCACCTCCCTTACCATCCACTCTGTCCTTCAGAATAGTTTGATATCCTCGGATATTTAACTCCCAGTCGTGACCATCCTTTAACCATGTTTCAGTAATGGCCACTAAATCATAGTCATTCACCATCATTTGCGCCATCAACTCGTTTACTTTATTCCGAATACTACGAGCATTCAGATGAAGTACACTTATGTTGGCTTTTTTACCTCTGTTTTGAATCTTAACAGCTCGATCAGTAACCTCTCCTATATTATATTTCCTCTTAACTTTTCTCCTAATTTTCCTTGTCGTTTAAACCATATCTTCATGTAACAACCTGCCGCGTCGCTTACCATTAATGTTTTTACTTCCAGTTTTATTCTTTTTAGTATTACTGGGCCTATTCACTGAGCTCCCCTCAATCGCTGTACCTTGTACTGACGCCCTTTTTGATTTTTGACTATGGCTTCTCTGCCTTATACTTTCCCCTTTACTTCCTTTTGCTTCTGTTCCTGTTTTACTACCTTCCAACTTCCTGCATCGGTTCCCATCCCCCTGCCACATTAGTTTAAACCCTCCCCAACAGCTCTAGCAAACACCTCCCCTAGGACATCGGTTCCAGTCCTGCCCAGGTGCAGACTGTCCGGTTTGTACTGGTCCCATCTCCCCCAGAACCGGTTCCAATGCCCAGGAATTTTAATCCCTCCCTCTTGCACCATCTCTCGAGCCACACATTCATCCTATCTATCCTGACATTCCTATCATCATCCTATATCCCATGGACCAGACTCGCTAATACTGGCAACACCCTGTCGTGAAGTAGGTAGGAAGCACGGAGGAGGGTTCAGGGAGGGTGGACAGGGGAGGGGGTGACTGGGGCATGGGGATATGTGGGTGGGGCAGGACATTTGAGCTTCCGTGGACAGGCCACCTAGTCAGCGAACCTGTTGCCGATCAGATTGTCCCATGTGCGGTGGCCTTGGCGTGCATGTCATGCAGCCTCCTGTGGCTGTCCAGGCCCTGCCCATCCTGGCCCTTCTCCACATCCAACTCGTTCGACAAGGCCTTGCATTCATCCCCCTCCTCCAGCATGTTACCTCTATGTTGTGGAAGACAGAGCAGGCCTCCAAGATGTGCGCGACCCTCCTGAGGCTGCATTAGTGGGCACCTCCAGAGCGGTCCAGCCACATGAACCAAATCTTCAGGGCACCAATGCACTGCCCAATCACAACCCTGGTCACGGCATGGATGTCATTGTAGAGGGTTTCTGCTTGGTCTGTGGCGACTGTGGATAACCCCTCAACAGGGGGAGCACCTCAAAGGTCTTGGGTACCGTCAAGTGCGCCAGGTTGAAGGCGTTGTTCACGTTGCCTGGATATTGGGAGCAGACATGCATGATGCGCAGATCATGGTCACACACCAACAGCACATTCATGGAGTGGTACCCCTTTCATTTTGTGAAGTGCACCCTCTATTGCACCAGTGCTCATAGGGGTACATACATCCCATTGATCACCCCCTGGACCTCAGGCATCCGGTGATGCCGGAAAACCTCACTACCCGGACAACCTGGTGGGCTCAGTCCATGTTCAGGTTGATTTATTGGGCCGCTTGGACGTACAGGGCCTCCGTTATGGCTCCGATGCACCTATGCCCGGAGGTCTGTGAGGTCCCCAGTCGGCGCCTGGAAGGACTCTGTGGTGTAAATGTTCAGGGTGACTGTCACCTTGACAGCCACCGGAAGTGGGTGTCCTCCCCCTTGCCCCCGCGGCTCCAGGTGTGCCATGATGCGGCAAATATGCCTTACGGTCTCTCTGGTCAGTCAGAGACTTCGATGACACACCAGTCCGGCAAGTCCTCGAGTGACAGGCGTTGCCAGTAGACAAGTGGCCTGATGTGACGTCTCCATCCCATGTCCACCTCGGCTGGTTGGGCAGCCGGTTCTCCTCTGGGCCAGGCACTGCTGCTGCAGGGTCCCCGTCGAGCAGCTCCTGTTCGTAAAGCCCCATGGCGTCCGCCATGGCTGAGGCAGCGAGGCAGATGCCAACCACTCCTGGTGGATACCAAACTCCATTGTCTGGAGCGGGTGAAGGACGGACCTGTTAGCATGGCGGTAACCGCCGTGCACAAACAGATCTGGCAGGCTACACAATGGCCCTGACCAGCACTGCAGTCACTGTGCCCGCATGCTCCCTCCCCATTCCCACTCCCACACCTGGCCATTCCTCCGATGCTTTGCCTTCCGCACCATACCCCTGGCACCGGAGTGGGCCTCTGACCCCGGCATCCATCCCTGCTGGCAGGGGTACCGGTGGCTGGTGCAAGCCATGCCAGTGGTACGCTCTGTGGTTCCTGTCCTGCGCCCTCCTGTTGGGCTTGCTGTGGGCATCCTCCTCAGAAGGCTATGTGATGCCGCACCTGTAGCAAGGCGCCTGGTTGTGGCATAGGGGGAAATTATCGGTGGCGCACTGTGCAACCATGGATCATGGTGGGCAGTCAGTGGGGTGTGCAGCCAGATGGCTGCCGTGCAGGCTATGGCAATGCCGGTCTGTGCCTGGACACCCCAACACCAGAGCCCATCCACTGGTTGCGCCCCGCTACTCCTTCCAGCTTTGGCAGGTGTCCCCCAGCCAGTGGCAGGAATGGCAGCCCACGGTTGAATCTTTGTGACCATGTCTTTCCTCCTCTCTCTCCTTCAGCAGCCATGCACCCGTTTTCTGATTTTAAATACCATAAACGAACCTTGCCATCAGTACTTCCGCCTGGCGAAGGCGGAACATCGTGGGAGGCCCGGAGAATGCTGGGTCGGATCGGTTAATGATGTGCCAACGGCCTTTACTGTGCAATTTGGATGCTCACACCGGCATGTGGCATAGAACACATTCACGCCGCTGTCGAGGCACCGAATCATGGCAATCCGTTAGGCGCCAGCCTCGATTTGCAGCTCACGTGAGATTCTCCGTCCTATGGCATTCCGCGATTCTGGCTTCGCTGGACGGGGAATCCCACCCCTATCTATGAACAAAACGGTTTGCAACCTCAGCATGATATTTGACCCCCAAGCTGAGGTTTTACCCTTATACCATCTCCATTTAAAAAAATATATATTTTTATTCTCCTTTTTCACATTTTCTTCCCAATTTACATCCAACAATAAACAATAATTTGGAATGAATGTAACGTCAATCCCCATATCAATAACAACAATCCCATCCTCCCACCAAACCCCCAAACAGCATCCTGCATGTTAACATAAACAAATGACAAAAAGGAATCAGGAATCACCCATAATCACCATTAACACATACAGTCTCCCTCCTCCCAGCCCCCCCTAATGTTCGATGTGATGCAATTTTCGAAAGTGCTGAATGAATAATGCCCATGAATTGTAGAATCCCTCCATCCTTCCCCTCAGTTCAAATTTGACCTTTTCAAGCGTTAAGAATTCCAGCAGGTCCCCCTGCCACGCCAGGGCACAGGGTGGAGAGGTTGATCTCCACTCTAACAGGATCCACCTTTGGGCGATCAACAAGGTGAAGGCTACAACATCTGCCTCCGCGCCCGTTTCTAACCCCGGCTGGTCCGACACCCCGAATATGGCCTCCCAAGGGCCCGGGTCCAGTTTCACCACTTTAACGATTACCCTAAAAACCTCCTTCCAGTAATCTTCCAAGTTTGGACAGGACCAAAACATGTGAACGTGGTCTGAGGCCCCCACTCCCCCGGCAACATTCACGCACATCTTCTACCCCTTCAAGAGCTGGCTCATCCTCACCCTAGTACGGTGTGCTCTATATACCACCTTCAGCTGTATCAGCCCCAACCTCGCACACGAGGTGGAGGCGTTCACCCTCCGGAGCACCTCACACGAGAACCCCTCCTCCACACCCTCTCCCAACTCTTCCTTCCACTTTGCCTTGGTCCCTTCCAGTGGTGCCTTTTCCTCTTCCAAAATAGCCCCTTAAACCACCGACACTACCCCCTTCTCCAGTCCCCCTGTCGTCAGCACCTCCTCCAGCAATGTGGAGGTCGGCACCACTGGGAAGCTATGTATCTCCTTTCTGGCAAAGTCTCAAACCTGCATGTATCTAAATATTTCCCCCTATTCCAGCCCGTACCTCGCTCCCAGCTCCTTCAATCGTGCAAACCGACCCCCAAGAAACAAATCTTTTAGTGTCCTAATTCCTTTCTCCTCCCATCTCCGAAAATTTCCGTCCCACTTCCCTGGCTCAATACCATCTCCATTTAAAGGGCACCTACTTCCATTTCTGCAACCACACTTATCTGCACCCATCCCTCAGTTCCTCTGCTCCTGAAATCTTCAGCTGTTACTCACAGAATCAGAGAATTGTAAAAGCACAGAAGGATACCATTTGGCCCATCATGTCTGCATCAGCTCTCCAGGTGGGCAATTTAGCTGTGATCATTCTGCCACCTTCTCCCCTTAACCTTCCACGTTTTTCCTTTTTACATTCTCCCTTTAGATTCTTCAATTGAACCATTCTCAGGTAGCACATTCTGCTGATGCCTCCTCATGTCACTTTTGCATCTTTTACTGATTACTTGAAGTCTCTACCCTCTCGTTCTCAATTCTTTCATGAGTGGGGAATGAAAGTGAGAACTGCTTATTGTCACGAGTAGGCTTCAATGAAGTTACTGTGAAAAGCCCCTAGTCGCCACATTCCGGCGCCTGTCCGGGGAGGCTGGTACGGGAATCGAACCGTGCTGGTATAACAGCTTCTCTCTGTGTATTCTGTCCAGACCCCTCATTTACCACCAGACTGAATCGTTCTAATTCATCTTTTCTTCAAATTCCCCCATGGCCTCACCCTCCCTACTTCTGTAAAATTCTCCAAGATCTCCAAGATTCTCCAAGATCCTCCAATTCAGGCTTTTTATGCAACTTGATTTTCTTCACTCTGCCATTGGCACACAAGTCTTCAGCTGTATGTGCCAAAGACCTGTGGAATTCTCTGCCCAGCGGTGCCGGATCGCGAAGCGCAATTGGGCGGAGAATCACGCATCAGCTGAAAATTGAGGCCAGTGACAGGAGGCTAACGAATGCCATGCTCCAGTGCCTCGACGGCAGTGTGAATGCATTCCACACCGCAGATCGGCATGTGCATGCAAATTGTACAGTAAACGCCATTGGCATATCATAAATGGGCCTGACCCGGCTATTTCCGGGCCCCACACGATGCTCTGCCTACGCCAAGAGGAATTGCCGATGGCGAGGTTCTCTTGTGGTATTCAAAATCAGGAAACCATGGCTGCTAAGGGAAAGAGAGGAGGTATGAAAGTGTTCAACATCTCTGTAGTGTGCTGACAGTTGTACTACTGGCCGGGGGGAGGGGCTGGGGGTGGAGGTTCTGCCAAGGCCAGTGGGAGTAGTGGGGGCTGCCAGAGGTAGGCCATGGGTTCATGATGGACGGACACAGACCACCATTGTCATAGTCTGCAAGGCAGCAATGCAGCTGGTGTTGCTCGTTCTGGGTGAGTGTGCTTTACACTCAATTGGCTCTGCTTTATTTCTTGGCTCTAGAGTCACCAGGTATCCTTATGATACCGCCACAAGATTCAAGTTCAAGTCCAGACCAATGACTCAATACACCAGTTAGTAAGTTCAAACAAGACATGTTTATTATTATTACAGTTATTTGCTACTCATGCATATAATACTAAGACTAAACTGTTCCTACCACTACTAGGCCAATAATTATCTGGAATAAGGGAACTGCCGGTTCAGGGAACAATGGCCTCTTGCTTTGTCCTGGATCCGCAGGCTTCCAGTTGGTGTGGACTAAAGGGGGTCAGGAGTGTCTACTCTCGTAATGTGCGTTGTATGACACTTACTTGATGATGTAGCAATTGGCCAGGCCTCTCCTTCTCACGTTCACGTTCCTGGAGAGCTGCTTCAAAGGTGTTCTGCTGGGAGGGTCGGCTAAGAGCGAGGAAGGCTGGCTAAGAGAGAGAGCTGGAGTCGGGGTCTCTGTCTTATACTGTTTTGGGTTTCACGCCCATCTGGGTGGACACTCTATAAACTTGCAATCAATTGGGTCTCTTCCCAATTGATTGATTTGAATTTCCCCAATAACGGGGCTGTTCCTCGATCACTGGGCGGTTCTTTCTACCTTGTTTGTGTCCTTTTGTTTCAGACTCCACTGGCGCCGGGATGTCTGACCTGCTATAGAATGTTTCAATCTCTTCTAATTGTTGTGTCCATTGTGCCTGGGAATCACCGGGAATCGCTCAATTATTATGCGCAACCTGTTAGTTTCTGTGCTGTCTGGTTTCTTCACAGACAGAATCCACAGAGAGGTTCTGCAACCTGCTTGCCTCTCTGTCATTGTCCAATTTTCCCTGCATGCAACTCAATGTTCCATTTTATGTCGGGAAGTGGCCAGCTTCGGTGGCTACACGGGGCACGCCGCTGACTGCCCATTGTGAACCTAGCGCCGCAGGTCGTATGGGTGTCTTCCAAGGCCATCCCCCCTCGGTAGCCTCTAGCCCCAGCCATCCCATCAATGCGATGGGCATACTCCAGTGCCAACAGTGCCATCTTCTTGGCTAGGATGAGGGTGTGTGGGGAGCAGAGTGCTTTTATGCGGCTGCAGCTTGTCAGGCTCTCAAGTGCCAATCCCAAACCCAGCAAATCACATGCTCACCCTCACCCTACCCTATCCCCCATCCTCACCCACACTCCCACCCTCTGCCCCATACCACCCTCACCCCCACCACCCTCACCCTCCCCCCATCCTCACCCACACCCCCACCCTCAGCCCCCTACCACCCTCACCTCCCACCCTCATTACCGCATCATCCTCACTCTCACCTCCCACCCTCACCCCTACCATCCTCACCCTCACCACCCACAGTCCCCCCCGACCCACGGTCTAATCATATATCTTGCCTTGTGTCTTGCAGGATCTGCTGGAGATGGGACAGGCACTGGTGTCCCCTGCCCCCAGCCAGTACCACAGCTGGAGCCCCTCTGTGCACCGAGTACCGACACCGAGAGCAGCTTGGACTCCAGCCCTCCACCCGAGAAGCACCCTGGAGCTCGGGTCTGAGGATGACACTGATTTCCCGGCACAGCCATCTCCAACACCATCCACCATCCCAGAGACAGTCACCTCTGTTGAGCACTTTAGTGAAGAGCTTCCTGCAACACTATCTGGTGCGCACCACACAGCTGATCAGGTACAGCAGGTGGAGGAAGGAACACCTGAAGGAGCGAACGGTTGGATGGCAGGCCGATCCGAGGAACGAGCTGCTGTTCAGGCGGGTTTCAGGCTTCTGGAACGGACAGTCCCATTGATTGTGGAGATGCAGTTACAGACCCAGGGAAGACATACGGGGTTGTCGGTGAGCATCCAGCACCTGCAGGTGCAGTTGGAGGAGTCCAACAGCCTGCAGGAGCAGGAGGTGGTGCCAACCATTCGTGCTACTCAGGCCAACACCGCACGGGTGATGTTTACGCTGAGGGAAATGGAGGCAGCGGTTTTAGCTATGGATCAGTATGTCCACGGCCTGGGAAATCTGTGCAGGCGCTGGCCCAGCCCAGGATGGCTCCTGAGCATGGCACAGTCACAGCAGGCCATGGCTGGGAACGTCGGTGGTGTTGCCCAGAGGAAGGTGGTCCAATCCCAGCGGGAGCTGGGACAGTCACTGGCTGATGTAACAGAAACCCAGAAGGTGGTGGCCCAGTCAGTGGGTGTTGTGGTGCAATCCCAGATAGAGATGGCCGCTCCTTGTGCTCCTGTGACACTGTTCCCCTGCTCAGCCGGAGCCTTTGACGGCATGCCTGTTCTGGCAGGTCCTCGAATGACAGGCGCTGCTGGTCATCTTCAGCAGCTGCCTCCTGTTCCACTGGGGCACTCTCTACTGCAGCAGTTTCCTCCTCCTTGAGCAGCTCCAGCTCGTACAGCCACAGGGCAGCCCCCAGGGCTGTGGGACTAGCAGGAAGGCCACCATTGCTGGATGAATTCCAAAATCCATTGTCTGCACAAGTGAACTGCGATATCGGGAACTCGGCCCATCGGAGGCAGAGAATCACGGAGGCCTCGGAGAATACCAGGTCAGGCCCGCCAATGATATGCAAATGGTGCATTCCGTTACTCATTGACACCACTGTCGAGGTGACGGAGAATTGCGATTTGGCGTCAAATTGGCACCCGCCGCGATTTTGCCATCAGAACCTATTCTCCATTCAATCGCATTTTGCATTTTCAGTATCAGCCAACGGAGAATCCTGCGCCACATTCCCGTCAACAAATCCATTTTAATCCCAACCACTGCCTCAGGTCTAACAGGAATTTTCACAACCTTGACATTGTAATTAGCCCCCGATTTGAGTTTCCAATCCCATATTCTGTCCATCACAAAGACTGCCCACATATACCTATCTAATGCTGTTTGATTCTGCTCTCATATTAGCCTATGTGATGCTGAAACTTCCATTTGAGACCTCCAGGCAACTGTTCCAATGCTCTCCAGACCAGCCTCCCATTGTCCAGCCTCCCATTGTCCAGCCTCCCATTGTCCAGTCTCCCTAAACTTTAATTACATTTTCCTGCTCCATCGCTTCCAACACCAAGTCCAGGGTGTGGATTCTCAGCTGTTGGGATTCTCCATTGCGCCGGCAGTGCACCCACACCCAGGGATTTCCCAGAAAACTGGTGTGGCGGGACGGAGAATCCTGCCCCAATTCTTTCATCACTGTGCCCATTGTTTGTTGTACTCCCAACACCTCAAATGTAAATTGCTCATCCTTATGTTCAAACTCCTTACAATGGTCTTGCCAGCTCTCTTTCCAAAGCCTTGCACAGACCCTACAGCTCTTTAAGAACTCTATGTTCCTCCTACTGTGGCCTCCCGTAAATCTCAATCTCACTTCATCCACTAATGGCAGCAATGCCTTCAACTATCTAGATCCTTAGCTCTGTAATACCCTCCTAAACATCTCTGCTTCTCTTGTCCTTTCTTAAAATCCATGGACTGGATTCTCCGCAGCACGACGCCGAAATCACGGCCGCGCTGGGGCAGGGGATCCAGATTAATCGGGCATAATCGGGCCCAGCGCCGGTTCAGCGATTATCCAGGCACCGAAAATCAGCATCACTGGGGAGTACGCCGAGCCGCCAGGAGGCTATTGCCAGAGGCCCGCTCAGCAATCCTCCACTCCCGACTGTCCGAGTTCCCGACGGCATGGAACTAACCTGCTATTGCCGGTTGGGATGCTAGTGAGTCGGCTGCGGACTTAGTCCACAGCCGCCCTGGTCGGGGGCGGGCGGATCGGAGACCAGGGGGGTCTTATAGGCGGCAGGCGCATTAATGTGCAGGGTTTGAAGGTCAGGCGCATGGCTGATCGGGGGTTCTCTTTCTTGGGTCTGGCCCCGTGGTCTGAGTCCGCCATGGAGCAGGCAGCCGCTGGTGGTCGCCGCCATGCGCATGCGCGGCCTCTGACCTGGAAGTGCGGGGGTGGGTATCTGCAGCAAAAGCTGCGAGATTCACTCCGGGTCCCTGCTAGCCCCCTGCAAGGCTGAGAATTCATTTCGCTTTTTTGCCGGAATTTCAGGAGTAAAACTCCATCTTGATGGCGGTGTGGGGACATATTCTCAATTTTGGAGAATCCAGCCCCATCTTTCTGGCCAAACCTTTAGACACCTTCCTAATATCTCTTCCTTTAGATTGATGACTTTTGTCTGATGATGCTTCTGTGAAATTATCACAGAATTTGGCAGGAAAATTTCTCAATAAAGTCAAAATTCTAGATATGAATATGTTAGTTAGAGGAAAAGTAATAGGATAAAAGGAGGCTTGTAAGATGGATTGAACTTCACCAGAGATAAACTGCTTCCCCTATTTTTAACCATGCATTTACCTCTACAGAGCCTGTTATGCCTACCTAGACGTGAAAGAAATATTGAGTGGGATTCTCCGCCTGCCGACGCAAAATCACGAAACGTGATTGGGCGGAGAATAGCCTCCAACGCCAAACTCAGGTAGGTGCCGGTTTGACACCAAATCAGGATGCTCCGCTCCGAAAATGGCGTAAATGCGTCACTCGCCACGCGCCGTTAAATTACAGTCGGCATATCATTAGCGGGCCTGACACCCTATTCTCCGGGACCTCTGCGATTCACCGCCTCCAATGGGTCGAATTCCCGACAGCATCTTCACTTGTGGTTTCAAAAATCGTGAACCTGGCGTTGTGGCTGCTGAGCGAGAGAGAGGTGATAGGAAATGGAGTGGAGTAACTGTGGGCTGCCAGCCCAATTACTGGCCATGCTGAGCAGTGCCGTTGCAATGTCCAGGTGTCTCTGGCACATGGTTGCCTGTGAGAGGGAAGCCCTGTTCTGGGCCTCGGTCACCACCTGCACAAAATGCCTCAGGCCTCGGACACGCTGATCCATAGCCAAAACCGGCGACCCCAATGCCTCCACCGTGGACGCCATTCCTGCAGTGTCCGCCTGGGTGGCACGCATGGCCGGCACCACACCCTGCTCCTGCATGCTGATGGATGCGTGCCAACATTCCCTCTTATAGTCCCTGGCTCTCTGACTGCATCTGCACTGTGGCTGGGACTGGATATTCCAGAAACCCGGGACCCGTTTGCACGGCAGCTGGTTCCTGGGGCCAGCCTGCCCTCAGACTGTCCGGCCCCTCGGCTGCACCTACCTCCACCTGCCGTACTGGATGTGATGTGTGGTGCGCAGCAGATAGTGTTCCAGGAGACTCTTCACTTATGTGCCCAACCCAGGTAATAGTCTCTGGGATGGTGGAGAGTATAGGAGACAGCTGTGACAGAAATCCCGTGACCTCCTCTGACCCGAGCTCCAGGGTGTTTTGAGTTTCAGGTGGAGGGCTGGTGTTCAGGCTGCTCACCCCGCCAGTGCTAGGCTGTCTGGGTGGCACCGGCTCTGGAACTGGCTGGGGGGGCGGGGACTCCAGATGGACTGGCCTCATCTCCGGCAGGTCTTGCAAGACACAAGACTGCATGTATGATTAGACAGCGGGCCGGGTGGGGGGTAACAAAGTGAGAGGTGGGTGTGTGAGGCGTGGGGGTGAGGGGGTCGTGGGGATGAGGGGGAAGTCTGCAGTTTCTCTACGAGGTCTCAATTGTCTGTGTGAATTGATGTAACAGGTCTGAATACAGTCTTGCCGTCAAAGTCTGAGCGCGAGCTGATTTTTGTTCTTCTTAGATTCAATCTAATTTTAGCTAAATTAATTCAGTAATTACCTGGTACCAAGTGATATTTCTTGTATTGTTCTCCAAGATAGCTAAAAGTCGGAGTGTTTACAAAGAACATCAAGCTATCTATTTAAAACAAAGTTAGTTTATTTTACACTCCTTTAAATGGTTCGCACACTCTACTAAGTAATAGCTAACAAAATAATAGTATTAAACCTATGTCACAGTAATTTATTGTCTCTTTAATACAACCAACACTCGAACACAAACTTGCACTATCCTTCTCTTTAAGCTTCTCCCCGAATGCTTAGAGAGGCAGCCATTGAGAAGACTACTCTGATGCCATCTAATGCTGAGATACATGAACATCATCGTGTTAACTCTTTACTCTCCTTAGATTATACATATTATTACATGGGGTGGGGGGCTAGGGGACGAGGGGGATGTGGGTCGAGGGGGTGATGGGAAGGGGGGTAAAGGGGAGTGCCCACACTCGTGTCATGGACAACTGCAACTCAGCGGGGTCTCACTTGCTCGCCCGTGACCGCACTCCACCACGGTGACATCCCTTTCCTCTGGGCCACCAACCACATTCAGGGCCCTCTGCTCGGACATGGTGAGGGGCCGCAGTTCTGCTGGTTCCCCTCCAGTCTTCTCCCTCTCCCAGGGGATGTGCCTGGCCTTCTCCTGGGGGAGGGAGACACAAGCAACGACACCAATAGATGGTCTGATGCATGCAGCCCAGGGGTTGGGTAGATGGTGGCCTCAGTGGTGAGGGCACCCAGCCATGGCGGATGGCATGGGTGCAGGCATGTGGGGCAGGGTGGGGGTCCAGCCGTCCCCCGGGGAGGAGGGGCTGGATTACAGGTCTGTGGGGGGTGGGGTTTGTGCCAGAGGCACAGCGCTGCCGACTCACCCTGGCCGCCCTGAGGAGGTCGTGCAGTTTCTTCCTGCACTGCATGCCAGTCCGGATGACGTTGCCCATGCGCTGACCGACTCTCCCACTTGCGACCAGGCACTGGCGGCCTTCCTCCTGGGCCGGGGTATAGTGTCACCCGTCTCTCCTCCACAGTGCCCGGTGTCCAGCTCAGCGTCCCTGAACCACGGCGCTGCTCTCCTTCCATCCATCTTGTTGGCTGGGATGGTGTGTGTGGGGGTAAGGACCGTTTAAGTGCAGCTGTGGCGTGTGATCCTCATGAGTGCCAATCCTGGACCCGGCAAATCCGACACTGTTTTCCAGGGAATTGATTGTGTTCCACGTGGCGACAATGCTAGCCCATTTAAAGTAGCTGAATCAGTGCAGGTGTTGCAACAATTTTTCTGTCTGTGCTGTTTCGCTGGGCAGAATGGCCTAATTCTGCACTGTAGGTATTCTATGGTTCTAGGTCTCCACCTTGTGGACAATGTTCCATGCACAGGAGACCTCATTCACTCCACATGAAAAAAAATGTATCAAAAGACGATTGATTTTTTTAAAAACCTAACCCTATTCATTTATGGGATGTGGATATCGTTCACTGGACCAGCATTTATTGTCCATCTCCAACCGCCCTCCATTTCAGAGATCATTTGAGAGACAACCAAATTACCACAGATCTGGTGTCACATGTATGCCAAATCTGGCAAGGATGGCAGATTTCCTCCCTGAGGACATTAGTAAACCAAATAGATTTCTGTGACAATTGACAATAGTTTCATGGTCATCACGGGGCAGCACGGTAGCATTGTAGCATTGTGGATAGCACAATCGCTTCACAGCTCCAGGGTCCCAGGTTCGATTCCGGCTTGGGTCACTGTCTGTGCGGAGTCTGCACATCCTCCCCGTGTGTGCGTGGGTTTCCTCCGGGTGTTCCGGTTTCCTCCCACAGTCCAAAGTTGTGCAGGTTAGGTGGATTGGCCATGGTAAATTGCCCTTAGTGTTCAAAATTACCCTTAGTGTTGGGTGGGGTTACTGGATTATGGGTTAGGGTGGAGGTGTTGACCTTGAGTAGGGTCCTCTTTCAAAGAGCCGGTGCAGACTCGATGGGCCGAATAGCCTCCTTCTGCACTGTAAATTCTAATTCTGTGAAAGTCCAGATTTTTCAAATTTCACCATCTGCCACGGTGGAATTTGTACCTGGGTCTTATTACCTGGCCTGTGATGTAACTGTAAGGTGTACCTCTGGAGCATAACTCAGCACTACGTTTGGCTTTCTGGAATTCTCGAATCCTAGAATCCCTACAATGCAGAAGGGGGCCATTCAGCCCCATGAAAGACCCACCCAGGCCAGGTCCCCCACAACCCCACCTAACCTCTGAACACTTAGAGGCAAATTTATCATGGCCAATCCACCCAACCTGCATATCTTTGGACTGTGGGAGGAAGCTAGAGCACCCAGAGGAAACCCACGCAGACAGAGGGAGAATGTGCAAAGTCCACACAGACAGTGACCCAAGGTCGGAATTAACCCTGGGTCCCTGGCGCAGTGAAGCAACTGTGTTAACCAATGTGCCTCCTTAGATATTAGTTCCGCAGATATTGCCCTGAGAATACATGGGTGGCACAGTGGTTAGCTCTGCTACCTCACAGCCCCAGGAACATATGTTCAATTCCAGCCACGGGTGACTGTCTGTGTGGGGTTTGCACTTTCTCCGCATGTCTGCATGAGTTTCCTCCTACAGTCCAAAGATGTGCAGGTTAGGTGGATTGGCCATGCTAAATTTCCCCTTAATGTCCAAAGGTTTAAGTCGGGTTCCAGGAATAGGGTGGAGACGTGGGCTTAATTACGGCGCTCTTTCCAAAGGCCGGTGCAGACTCCACAGACCGAATGGCCTCCTTCTGCACTGTAAATTCTATAATACCACTATGCTACCGCCTCCCCTAAATATGTATTTCTAAACACGGAGACAAGTTTATAATTTCATCCAGAAATGTGGCAGCAGAATGAGAGACTTGTAATTTTTCACATTGTAGGATTTTCTCATTGTTCAAGGCATTATAGATAGTACCGTTGTAATTATTGTTGTAAAATATTGTGTGTAGTTTGGTAAGTCTCATAAGAGCTTCAGAGTCTTGTATAGTTTAACAGAAAGTGTTTAATAACTGCTGGTAACATTTTCTTATGATCCTGGACCAGACCTCAACATTTGCTCGGATACTGCACAGGAACCTCAATACTTTTTTTAAATTTGTAAAACTGAGGAACACATACTGTGCTCTCGGAGAGATTCCATGCATGAATAGCATATTAAAACAAACTTCATGATTAACACAATATTAAACAACTTAACATCATTGAAATATAGCTTACAATTGCCAGTTAAACAATGATAACAATAAAAAGAAACACTTAACTTCTAACTGATACCTTCTTTATCTCCAATCAAGCAAAACCCACCACAGGTCAAAAAACACTTTTAAATAGAGTTAGCAAACACAGGATTATTTCTGAATCTTTGAATAGAGAGATATTTTGATAGGCTGCTTGAAGAGAGAGAGAGAGATCCTTTCAGATTAATGCTGAATCCCTGACAGCCTTCTTCAAAAGTTACTGTTTAGGTCACAGTCAAAACTAAACCAACACAAAACTGACTGCCACAGACATGGGGCGCGATTCTCCCAAAACGGGAGAAATCGTAAAGCTGGCGTCAAACCCGGGCGGGTTTGACGCCAGCGCGCCCCTTCCCGACCGGGAACCGATTCTGGTCCCTTGTCGGGGCTAGCAGCCCGACGCCGTAGGCTCCGGCATGACGGGCTTAACGAATATCGTTAAGCCCGCTTGCCGGAGTTAGCGCCGGCTGACGCGTCATATGACGTCAGCCGCGCATGCGCGGATTGGAAGGCTCCAACCCGCGCATGCGCGGATGACGTCATCGTGTATTTGCGCGAAACCCGCGCATGCGCGGGCCGGGTTGCCCCTCAGCCGCCCCGCGAATGGAAGGAGAAAGAGTGCGCGGGCATCGGGCCCGCTGCCCGCAATCGGTGCCCACCGATCGCGGGCCCATGGCACCCTTGGCACGGCCGTGGTACTGCCGTGCCAATCGGTGCCATGGTTATGAAAAGCGAGTTTGTGACGCCGTTTTTACGAACGGCCAGACCAGGTGTGTTTGCCGTTCGTAAAAACGGCGTAAAGGGCTGGGACTTCGGCCCATCGAACAGCTGTGAATCGCTGCCGGCCGTAAAAAAACGGCGGCAGCGATTCGGGTCGGGAGTTGGGCGGGGGGTGGGGGAGAATAGCGGGAGGGCGGGAAAAATGTCGGGAAGGCCCTCCCGCTATTCTCCGACCCGTCGTGGGGGTCGGAGAATTTCGCCCATGGTTCCTCCCATCTTTATCCCATTAAAGTCTTTATCTTTATCCCATTAAAGTCCCATGACCTATTACTTAAGTTTAAACACAATGGGTGCGATTTAACAGGACAGAAACAGAGCCCCATTGTGGGTGTGTTTAATGGGGTGTTCTGTGGCACCTGCAGCGCCAAGAAAGACACCGCTATTTAACGACATTTTGCCTTTTTTTTTTACTTCAGCGGGGAACACCAAGTCGGGCGCTATGAGGCCACTAAATCGCACCCATATCTCTAATTATCTGCTCCCCAGAAATCATAACAAAATCCCATTAGGCCTTTCCTTGTAAATATAAGCATGGCTTGAAAGAATAGTGATCTCACTTTTACGATATCTCATTTGCATATTCCGTAGCCTCAAAGTCTGTCTTTTAAACCAGAATATTTAAAAATATTACTTCAGCAGATTTATACACACCTTAACCCAGGCTCATAAAACATTCCTCAACAAATATAAATAATACAACAGATATATCAATTTCTGACATTCGGCAGAATATATACAGTATAAAGTCTAAGCTCGGAGCTGTCTCCATACTTGCCTCTACACACGTCTCTGCCCAGTACAAGACTACCCTCTAGACTCAGATCATGTGTTCCTTTACATCACACTGTGGATAGTACCATAGCTAGTCCCACATTAACCCTTTCTATGCCAGGCATTTATACTACAGTTATTCTATCACCTCCAAACAATCCCAAACTCTTAATGAATCATTAAGCCTTTCATTCCATCAATGCCCAGGCGGTGAGTGATCAAGAGCTCAAGACCATGCAGGTCAATGTCCAAGTAAGTCATTATCTTTTTAGCTCAAGTCAGTCACCTCTGCCTGGGTTATTTGAAGGAGAATGCAAGTTGAAAAATGGCCAGCAGGAGACCAAGGCAATTCTCTGCATAGCTTGATACATGATGTGGAGATGCCGGCGTTGGATTGGGGTGAGCACAGTAAGAAGTCTTACAACACCAGGTTAAAGTCCAACAGGTTTGTTTCAAACACTAGCTTTCGGAGCACTGCTCCTCCCTCAGGTGAATGAAGAGGTATGTTCCAGAAACATATATATAGACAAATTCAAGGATGCCAGACAATGCTTAGAATGTGAGCATTTGCAGGTAATCAAGTCTTCACAGGTCCAGAGATAGGGGTAACCCCAGGTTAAAGAAGTATAAATTGTCTCAAGCCAGGACACTTGATAGGATTTCGCAAGCCCAGGCCAGATGGTGGGGGGTGGATGTAATGCGACATGAATCCCAGGTCTCGGTTGAGGCTGTACTCACGTATGCGGAACTTGGCTATAAGTTTCTGCTCGGCGATTCTGCGTTGTCACACGTCCTGAAGGCCACCTTGGAGAACGCTTACCCGGAGATCAGAGGCTGAATGCCCTTGACTGCTGAAGTGTTCCCCGACTGGAAGGGAACATTCCTGCCTGGTGATTGTCGCGCGATGCCCGTTCATTCGTTGTTGCAGCGTCTGCATGGTCTCGCCAATGTACCACGTTTCGGGACATCGTTTCCTGTTGGCCTTCAGGATGCGCGACAACGCAGAATCGCCGAGCAGAAACTTATAGCCAAGCTCCGCACGCATGAGTGCGGCCTCAACCGGGACTTGGGATTCATGTCGCATTACATTCACCCCCCACCATCTGGCCTGGGCTTGCGAAATCCTATCAACTGTCCTGGCTTGAGACAATTCACACTTCTTTAACCTGGGGTTGCCTCTAACTCTGGATCTGTGAAGATTTGATTACCTGTAAATGCTCGCATTCTAAGCATTGTCTGGCATCTTTGACTTTGTCTATATATATGTTTCTGGAACATACCTCTCCATTCACCTGAGGAAGGAGCAGTGCTCCGAAAGCTAGTGTTTGAAACAAACCTGTTGGACTTCAAACTGGTGTTGTAAGACTTCTTACCTAGCTTGATACAGCCTGCAGACAGTACTGGAGCAATTAATGGCCCAAGAGTGGTGACAAGTCCCCTGGAATTGACAACTGCACATTAAATAATAATTTAATTGTCACAAGTAGGCTTACATTAACACTGCAATGAAGTGACTGTGAAAAGCCCCT